>NW_025727703.1:0-44356 GCF_021461385.2 Schistocerca piceifrons | reverse complement strand
ATTCCTGTGACACTAGTTATAGATTCCGATGCTACACTTCAATTTTACTGTATCCCTCTGACCTTCTTATGGACGATGAAACACAGAAATTGCATCGGTATTAAATACAAAAATCACAATGCCGACTCAAGTACAAGAAGACTGGCTCTTCTTACTGTCTATGTTTTGAACCTTTCCTGTGAGACCGGTTTAATATTCCGATGCTTCACTTCAGGTTTAGTGTATCCCGTGGACCTTCTTATTGACGACGAAAAGCAGAAATTGCATCGCAATTGAATACAAAAGGCACAATGCCGACTTAAGTACAAGAAAACTGACTCTTCTTACTGTCTATGATTTGAACCTTGCCTGTGACACTAGTTATAGATTCCGATGCTTCACTTCAGGTTTACTGTATCACTCTGAGGTTCTTATTGACGATGAAACACAGAAATTGCATCGGAATTAAATACAAAAGCACAATGCTGTCTTAGGTACAGCAAAACTGACTCTTCTTACTGTCTATGTTTTGCACCATTTTTGTGACACTAGTTATAGATTCCGATGCTTGACTTCAGGTTTACTGTATCCCTCTGACCATCTTAGTGACGATGAAACACAGAAATTGTATCGGAATTAAATACAAAACGCACAATGCCGACTTAAGTACAAGAGATCTGACTCTTCTTGCCGTCTATTTTTTGAAGCATTCCTATGACACTAGTTATAGATTCCGATGCTTCACTTCAGGTTTACTGTATCCCTCTGACCATCTAATTGACGATGATACACAGAAATTGCATCGGAATTAAATACAAAAGGCACAATGCCGACTTAAGTTCAAGAAATCTTACTTTTCTTACTGTCTATGATTTGAACCATTCCTGCGACGCTAGTTATAGATTCCGATGGTTCACTTCAAGCTTACTGTATCCCTCTGACCTTCTTATTGACGATGAAACACAGAAATTGCATCGGAATTAAATACAAAAGGCACAACGCCGACACAAATACAAGAAGACTGGCTCTTCTTACTGTCTATGTTATGAACCTTACCTGTAAGACCGGTTTTAGATTCCGATTCTTCACTTCAGGTTTACTGAATCCCGCTGACCTTCTTATTGACGATGAAACACAGAAATTGCATCGGAATTAAATACAAAAGGCACAACGCCGACACAAGTACAAGAAGACTGGCTCTTCTTACTGTCTATGTTATGAACCTTTCCTGTGAGACCGATTTTAGATTCCGATGCTTCACTTCAGGTTTACTGTATCCGGTGGACCTTCTTATTGACGACGAAACGCAGAAATTGCATCGGAATTGAACACAAAAGGCACAATGCCGACTTAAGTACAAGAAATCTGACTCTTCTTACTGTCTATGTTTTGAACCATTCCTGTGACGCTAGTTATACATTCCGATGCTTAACTTCAGGTTTACTGTAACCCTCTGACCTTCTTTTTGACGATGAAACACGGAAATTCCATCGGAATTAAATACAAAAGGCTCAATGCCGACTTAAGTACAAGAAAACTGACTCTTCTTACTGTTTATGTTTTGAACCATTCCTGTGACACTAGTTATAGATTCCGATGCTTCACTTAAGGTTTACTGTATCCTCTGACCATCGTATTGACGATGAAACACAGAAATTGCATCGGAATTAAATACAAAAGGTACAATGCCGACTTAAGTACAAGAAAATTGACTCTTCTTACCGTCTATGTTTTGAACCATTCCTGTGACACTAGTTAGAGATTCCGATGCTTCACTTCAGGTTTACTGTATCCCTCTGACCTTCTTATTGACGATGAAACATAGAAATTGCGTCGGGATTAAATACAAAAGCACAATGCCGACTTAAGTACAAGAAATCGGACTCTTTTTACTGTCTATGCTTTGAACCACT
Source organism: Schistocerca piceifrons (assembly GCF_021461385.2). Classification (NCBI taxonomy): domain Eukaryota; kingdom Metazoa; phylum Arthropoda; class Insecta; order Orthoptera; family Acrididae; genus Schistocerca; species Schistocerca piceifrons. Next base: position 42,464 of record NW_025727703.1, on the reverse strand, counting down.
CCTGTGACACTAGTTATAGATTCCGATGCTTCACTTCAGGTTTACTGTATCCGGTTGACCTTCTTATTGACGACGAAACGCAGAAATTGCATCGGAATTGAACACAAATGGCACAATGCCGACTTAAGTACAAGAAATCTGACAGTTCTTACTGTCTATGTTTTGAACCATTCCTGTGACACTAGTTATACATTCCGATGCTTAACTTCAGGTTTACTGTAACCCTCTGACCTCCTTTTTGACGATGAAACACGGAAATTTCATCCGAATTAAATACAAAAGGCTCAATGCCGACTTAAGTACAAGAAAACTGACTCTTCTTGCTCTTTATGATTTGAACCATTCCTGTGACACTAGTTATAGATTCCGATGCTACACTTCAGGTTTACTGTATCCCTCTGACCATCTTATTGACGATGAAACACAGAAATTGCATCGGAATTAAATACAAAAGGCACAATGCCGACTTAAGTACAAGAAAACTGACTCTTCTTACCGTCTATGTTTTGAACCATTCCTGTGACACTAGTTACAGGTTCCGATGCTTCACTTTAGGTTTACCGTATCCCTCTGACCTTCTTATTGACGATGAAACACAGAAAGTGCATCCGAATTACATACAAAAGGCACAATGCCGACCCAAGTACAAGAAGACTGGCTCTTCTTACTGTCTATGTTTTGAACCATTCCTATGACACTAGTTATAGATTACGATGCCTCACTTCAGGTTTATTGTATCCCTCTGACCTGCTTATTGACGAAGAAACACATAAATTGCATCGGAATTGAATGCAAAAGGCCCAATGCCGACTCAAGTACAAGAAGACTCGCTCTTCTTACTGTCTATGTTTTGAACCTTTCCTGTGAGACCGGTTTAGATTCCGATGCATCACTTCAGGTTTACCGTATCCCTTGGACCTCCTTATTGACGTCGAAACACGGAAATTGCATCGGAATTAAATGGAATAGGCACAATACCGACATAAGTACAAGATAACTGACTCTTCTTACTGTCTATGTTTTGAACCATTCCTGTGACAGAAGTAGATTCCGATGCTTCACTTCAGGTTTACTGTATCTCTCTGACCCTCTTATTGTCGATGACACACAGAAATTGCATCGGAATTAAATACAAAAGTCACAATGCCGACTTAAGTACAAGAAAACTGACTCTTCTTACTGTGTATGATTTGAACCATACCTGTGACACTAGTTATAGATTCCGATGCTTCACTTCAGGTTAACTGTATCCCTCTGACTTTCTTATTGACGATGACACACAGAAATTGCATCGGAATTAAATACAAAAGGCACAATGCCGACAAAAGTACAAGTAGACTGGTTCTTTTTACTGTCTATGTTTTGAACCTTTCCTGTGAGACCGGTTTTAGATTACAATGCTTCACTTCAAGTTTACTGTATCCCGTGGACCTTCTTATTGACGACGAAAACCAGAAATTGCATCGGAATTGAATACAAAAGGCACAATGCCGACTTAAGTACAAGAAAACTGACACTTCTTACTGTCTATGTTTTGAACCATTCCTGTGACACTAGTTATAGATTCCGACGCTTCACTTCAGGTATACTGTATGCCTCTCACCTTCTTATTGACGTTGAAAAACAAAAATTGCATCGTAATTAAATAGAAGAGGCACAATACCGAATTAAGTACAACAAAACTGACTCTTCTTACTGTCTATGTTTTGAACTATTCCTGTGACACTAGTTATAGATTCCGGTGCTTCACTTCAGGTTTACTGTATCCCTCTGACATTCTTATTGCCGATGAAACACAGAGATTGCACAAGAAATAAATACAAAAGGCACAATGCCGACTTAAGTACAAGAAGACTGTCTCTTCCTACTGTATATGTTATGAATCATTCCTGTGACACTAGTAAGAGAGTCCGATGCTTCACTTCAGGTTTACTGTATCCCTCTGACCTTCTTATTGAAGATGGAACACAGAAATTGCATGGGAATTAAATACAAAAGGCACAATGCCGACTCAAGTACAAGAAGACTGGCTCTTCTTACTGTCTATGTTTTGAACCTTTCCTGTGAGACCGGTTTTAGATTCCGATGCTTCACTTCAGGTTTACTGTCTCCCTCTGACCTTCTTATTGATGATGGAACATAGAAATTGCATCGGGATTAAAAAAAAAAGCACAATGCCGTCTTAAGTGCAAGAAAACGGACTCTTCTTAGTGTCTATGTTTTGAACCATTCCTGTGACACTAGTTAAGAGATTCCGATGCTACACTTCAATTTTACTGTATCCCTCTGACCTTCTTATGGACGATGAATCACAGAAATTGCATCGGTATTAAATACAAAAATCACAATGCCGACTCAAGTACAAGAAGACTGGCTCTTCTTACTGTCTATGTTTTGAACCTTTCCTGTGAGACCGGTTTAATATTCCGATGCTTCGCTTCAGGTTTACTGTATCCCGTGGACCTTCTTATTGACGACAAAAAGCAGAAATTGCATCGCAATTGAATACAAAAGGCACAATGCCGACTTAAGTACAAGAAAACTGACTCTTCTTACTGTCTATGATTTTAACCTTTCCTGTGACACTAGTTATAGATTCCGATGCTTCACTTCAGGTTTACTGTATCACTCTGACGTTCTTATTGACGATGAAACACAGAAATTGCATCGGAATTAAATACAAAAGCACAATGCTGTCTTAGGTACAGCAAAACTGACTCTTCTTACTGTCTATGTTTTGCACCATTTTTGTGACACTAGTTATAGATTCCGATGCTTGACTTCAGGTTTACTTTATCCCTCTGACCATCTTATTGACGATGAAACACAGAAATTGTATCGGAATTAAATACAAAACGCACAATGCCGACTTAAGTACAAGAGATCTGACTCTTCTTACCGTCTATTTTTTGAAGCATTCCTATGACACTAGTTATAGATTCCGATGCTTCACTTCAGGTTTACTGTATCCCTCTGACCATCTAATTGACGATGATACACAGAAATTGCATCGGAATTAAATACAAAAGGCACAATGCCGACTAAAGTTCAAGAAATCTTACTTTTCTTACTGTCTATGATTTGAACCATTCCTGCGACGCTAGTTATAGATTCCGATGGTTGACTTCAAGCTTACTGTATCCCTCTGACCTTCTTATTGACGATGAAACACAGAAATTGCATCGGAATTACATACAAAAGGCACAACGCCGACACAAATACAAGAAGACTGGCTCTTCTTACTGTCTATGTTATGAACCTTTCCTGTGAGACCGGTTTTAGATTCTGATTCTTCCCTTCAGGTTTACTGAATCCCGCTGACCTTCTTATTGACGATGAAACACAGAAATTGCATCGGAATTAAATACAAAAGGCACAACTCCGACACAAATACAAGAAGACTGGCTCTTCTTACTGTCTATGTTATGAACCTTTCCTGTGAGACCGATTTTAGATTCCGATGCTTCGCTTCAGGTTTACTGTATCCGGTGGACCTTCTTATTGACGACGAAACGCTGAAATTGCATCGGAATTGAACACAAAAGGCACAATGCCGACTTAAGTTCAAGAAATGTGACAGTTCTTACTGTCCATGTTTTGCACCATTTTTGTGACACTAGTTATAGATTCCGATGCTTAACTTCAGGTTTACTGTAACCCTCTGACCTTCTTTTTGACGATGAAACACGGAAATTTCATCGGAATTAAATACAAAAGGCTCAATGCCGACTTAAGTACAAGAAAACTGACTCTTCTTACTGTTTATGTTTTGAACCATTCCTGTGACACTAGTTATAGATTCCGATGCTTCACTTAAGGTTTACTGTATCCCTCTGACCATCTTATTGACGATGAAACACAGAAATTGCATCGGAATTAAATACAAAAGGCACAATGCCGACTTAAGTACAAGAAAACTGACTCTTCTTACCGTCTATGTTTTGAACCATTCCTGTGACACTAGTTATAGATTCCGATGCTTCACTTCAGGTTTACTGTATCCCTCTGACCTTCTTATTGACGATGAAACATAGAAATTGCGTCGGGATTAAATACAAAAGGCACAATGCCGACTTAAGTACAAGAAATCGGACTCTTTTTACTGTCTATGTTTTGAAAAACTCCTGTGACACTGGTTATAGATTCCGATGCTTCACTTCAGGTTTACTGTATCCGGTTGACCTTCTTATTGACGACGAAACAAAGAAATTGCATCGGAATTGAACACAAATGGCACAATGCCGACTTAAGTACAAGAAATCTGACAGTTCTTACTGTCTATGTTTAGAACCATTCCTGTGACACTAGTCATACATTCCGATGCTTAACTTCAGGTTTACTGTAACCCTCTGACCTTCTTTTTGACGATGAAACACGGAAATTTCATCGGAATTAAATACAAAAGGCTCAATGCCGACTTAAGTACAAGAAAACTGACTCTTCTTGCCGTTTATGATTTGAACCATTCCTGTGACACTAGTTATAGATTCCGATGCTTCACTTCAGGTTTACTGTATCCCTCTGACCATCTTATTGACGATGAAACACAGAAATTGCATCGGAATTAAATACAAAAGGCACAATGACGACTTAAGTACAAGAAAACTGACACTTCTTACCGTCTATGTTTTGAATCATTCCTGTGACACTAGTTACAGGTTCCGATGCTTCACTTCAGGTTTACTGCATCCCTCTGACCTTCTTATTGACGATGAAACACAGAAAGTGCATCCGAATTAGATACAAAAGGCACAATGCCGACCCAAGTACAAGAAGACTGGCTCTTCTTACTGTCTATGTTTTGAACCATTCCTGTGACACTAGTTATAGATTCCGATGCTTCACTTCAGGTTTACTGTATCCCTCTGACTTTCTTATTGACGATGAAACACAGTGATTGCACCAGAAATAAATACAAAAGGCACAATGCCGACTTAAGTACAAGAAGACTGTCTCTTCCTACTGTATATGTTTTGAATCATTCCTGTGACACTAGTAAGAGAGTCCGATGCTTCACTTCAGGTTTACTGTATCCCTCTGACCTTCTTATTGCCGATGGAACACAGAAATTGCATGGGAATTAAATACAAAAGGCACAATGCCGACTCAAGTACAAGAAGACTGGCTCTTCTTACTGTCTATGTTTTGAACCTTTCCTGTGAGACCGGTTTTAGATTCCGATGCTTCACTTCAAGTTTACTGTATCCCGTGGACCTTCTGATTGACGACGAAAAGCAGAAATTGTATCGGAATTGAATACAAAGGGCACAATGCCGACTTATGTACAAGAAAACTGACACTTCTTACTGTCTATGTTTTGAACCATTCCTGTGACACTAGTTATAGATTCCGATGCTTGACTTCAGGTTTACTGTATCCCTCTGACCTTCTTATTGACGATGAAACACAGAAATTTCATCGGAATTAAATAGAAAAGGCACAATGCCGATTTAAGTACAAGAAAACTGACTCTTCTCACTGTCTATGTTTGAACTATTCCTGTGACAGTAGTTATAGATTCCGATGCTTCACTTCAGGTTTACTGTATCCCTTGGACCTTCTTATTGACGATGAAACACAGAAATTACATCAGAATTAAATACAAAAGGCACAATGCAGACTTAAGTACAAAAGAACTGACTCTTCTTACTGTTTATGTTTTGCACAATTCCTGTGACACTAGTTATAGATTCCGATGCTTCACTTCAGGTTTACTGTTACCCTCTGACCATCTTATTGACGATGAAACACTGAAATTGCATCGGAATTAAATACAAAAGGCACAATGACGACTTAAGTACAAGAAAACTGACTCTTCTTACTGTCTATGTTTTGAACCAATCCTGTGACACTAGTTATAGATTCCGATCCTTCACTTCAGGTATACTGTATCCCTCTGACCTTCTTATTGACGATGAAACAGAAATTGCATCGGAATTAAATACAAAAGCACAATGCCGTCTGAAGTACTGAAAAACTGACTTTTCTTACTGTCTATGTTTTGCACCATTTTTGTGACACTAGTTATAGATTCCGGTGCTTGACTTCAGGTTTTCTGTATCCCTCTGACCTTCTTATTGACGATAAAACACAGAAATTGCATTCGAATTAAATACAAAAGGCACAATGCCAACTTAAGTACAAGAGGACTGACTCTTCTTACTGTCATTGTTTTGAACCATTCCTGTGACACTAGTTATACATTCCGATGCTTAACTTCAGGTTTACTGTAACCCTCTGACCTTCTTTTTGACGATGAAACACGGGAATTGCATCGGAATTAAATACAAAAGGCTCAATGCCGACTTAAATACAAAAAAACTGGCTCTTTTACTGTTTATGTTTTGAACCATTCCTGTGACGCTAGTTATAGATTCCGATGCTTCTCGTCAGGTTTACTGTATCCCTCTGACCATCCTATTGACGATGAAACACAGAAATTGCATCGCAATGAGATACAAAAGGCACAATGGCGACTTAAGTACAAGTAAACTGACACTTCTTACCGTCTATGTTTTGAACCATTCCTATGACACTAGTTATAGATTCCGATGCTTCACTTCAGGTTTATTGTATCCCTCTGACCTGCTTATTGACGAAGAAACACATAAATTGCATCGGAATTAAATGCAAAAGGCACAATGCCGACTCAAGTACAAGAAGACTGGCTCTTCTTACTGTCTATGTTTTGAACCATTTCTGTGACACTAGTTATAGATTCCGATGCTTCACTTCAGGTTTAGTGTATACCTCCGACCTTCTTATTGACAATGAAACACGGAAATTGCATCGAAATTATATACAAAAGGCCAAATGCCGACTTAAGTACAAGACAATAGACTCTTCTTACTGTCTACGTTTTGAACCATTCCTGTGACACTAGTTATAGATTCCGGTGCTTCACTTCAGGTTTACTGTATCCCTCTGACCTTCTTATGGACGATGAAACATAGAAATTGGACCGGGATTAAATACAAAAGGCACAATCCCGACTCAAGTACAAGAAGACTGGCTCTCCTTACTGTCTATGTTTTGAACCCTTCCTGTGAGCCCGGTTTTAGATTCCGATACTTCACTTCAGGTTTACTGTATCCCTTGGATATTCCTATTGACGACGAAACACAGAAATAGCATCGGATTTAAATACAAAAGGCACAATGCCGACTTAAGTATAAGAAAACTGACTCTTCTTACTGTCCATGCTGGAACCATTCCTGTGACACTAGTTATAGATTCCGATGCTTCACTTCAGGTTTACTGTATCCCTCTAACCTTCTTATTGACGATAAAACACAGAAACTGCATCGGAATTAAATACAAAAGGCACAATACCGACTTAAGTACAAGAAGACTGGCTCTTCTTACTGTCCATGATTTGAACCTTTCCTGTGAGGCCAGTTTTAGATTCCGATGCTTCACTTTAAGTTTACTGTATCCCGTGGATCTTCTTATTGACGACGAAAAGCAGAAATTGCATTGGAATTGAATACAAAACGCACAATGCCGACTTAAGTACAAGAAAACTGACACTTCTTACTGTATATGCTTTGAACCATTCCTGTGACACCAGTTATAGATTCCGATGCTTCACTTCAGGTCTACTGTATCCCTCTGACCTTCTTATTGACGATGAAACACAAAAATTGCATCGGAGTTAAATAGAATAGGCACAATGCCGACTTATGTACAAGAAAACTGACTCTTCTTACTGTCTATGTTTTGAGCTATTCCTGTGACACTAGTTATAGATTCCGATGCTTCACTTCAGGTTTACTGTATCCCTCTGACCTTCTTATTGAGAATGAAACACAGAAATTGCATCAGAATTAAATACAAAAGGCACAATGCCGACTTAAGTACAAGAAGACTGTCTCTTCCTACTGTATATGCTTTGAATCATTCCTGTGACACTAGTTAGAGAGTCCGATGCTTCACTTCAGGTTTACTGTATCCCTCTGACTTTCGTATTGCCGATGAAACACAGAAATTGCATGGGAATTAAATACAAAAGGCACAATGCTGACTCAAGTACAAGATGGGTGGCTCTTCTTACTGTCTATGTTTTGAACCTTTCCTGTGAGACCGGTTTGAGATTCTGGTGCTTCACTTCAGGTTTACTGTATCCCTCTGACCTTCTTATTGATGATGGAACATAGAAATTGCATCGGGATTAAATACAAAAGGCACAATGCCGACTTAAGTACAAGGAAACGGACTCTTCTTACTGTCTATGTTTGAACCATTCCTGTGACACTAGTTGTAGATTCCGATGCTTCACTTCAGGTTTACTTTATCCCTCTGACCTTCTTATTGACGATGAAACACAGAACGTGCATCGGAATTAAACTCAAAAGGCACAATGCCGACTTAATTACAAGAAAACGGACTCTTCTTACTGTCTACGTTTTGAACCATTCCTGTGACACTAGTTATAGATTCCGATGCTACACTTCAATTTTACTGTATCCCTCTGACCTTCTTATGGACGATGAATCACAGAAATTGCAATGGTATTAATTTCAAAAATCACAATGCCGACTCAAGTACATAAGACTGGCTCTTCTTAATGTCTATGTTTTGAACCTTTCCTGTGAGACAGGTTATAGATTCCGTTGCTTCACTTCCGGTTTTCTGTACCCCATGGACCCTCTAATTGACGACGAAACACAGAAATTGCTTCGGAATTAAATACAAAAGGCACAATACTGACTTAAGTACAAGAAAACTAGCTCTTCTTACTGTCTATGATTTGAACCATTCCTGTGACACTAGTAATATATTCCGATGCTTCACTTCAGGTTTACTGTATCCCTCTGACTAACTTATTGACGATGACACACAGAAATTGCATCGGAATTAAATACAAAAGTCACAATGCCGACGCAAGTACAAGAGGACTGGCTCTTCTTACTGTCTATGTTTTGAACCTTTCCTGTGAGACCGGTTTTAGATTCCGATGCTTCACTTCAAGTTTACTGTATCCCGTGGACCTTCTTGTCGACGACGAAAAGCAGAAATTGCATCGGAATTGAATACAAGAGGCACAATGCCGACTTAAGTACAAGAAAACTGACACTTCTTACTGTCTATGTTTTGAACCATTCCTGTGACACTAGTTATAGATTCCGATGCTTCACTTCAGGTTTACTGTATCCCTCTCACCTTCTTATTGACGATGAAACAGAGAAATTGCATCGGAATTAAATAGAAAAGGCACAATGCCGATTTAAGTACAAGAAAACTGACTCTTCTTACTGTCTATGATTTGAACTATTCCTGTGACACTAGTTATAGATTCCGATGCTTCACTTCAGGTTTACTGTATCCCTCTGACCTTCTTATTGACGATGAAACACAGAAATTGCATGAGAATTACATACAAAAGGCACAATGCCGACTTAAGTACAAGAAGACTCACTCTTTCTACTGTATATGTTTTGAACCATTTCTGTGACACTAGTTAGAGATTCCGATGTTTCACTTCAGGTTTACTGTATCCCTTTGACCTTCTTATTGACAATGAAACACAGAAATTGCATCGGAATTAAACAGAAAAGGCACAATACCGGCTCAAGTACAAGAAAACGGACTCCTCTTACTGTCTATGTTTTGAGCCATTCCTGTGACACTAGTTATAGATTCCGATGCTTCACTTCAGGTTTACTGTATCCCTCTGACCATCTTATTGACGATGAATCACAGAAATTGCATCGGAATTAAATACAAAACGCACAATGCCGACTTAAGTACAACAAAACTGACTCTTCTTACCGTCTATGTTTTGAACCATTCCTGTGACACTAGTTATAGATTCCGATGCTTCACTTCAGGTTAACTGTATCCCTCTGACCATCTTATTGACGATGATACACAGAAATTGCATCGGAATGAAATACAAAAGGCACAATGCCGTCTTAAGTACAGGAAATCTGACTCTTCTTACTGTCTATGTTTGAATTATTCTTGTGACACTAGTTATAGATTCCGAAGCTTCACTTCAGGTCTACTGTATTCCTTGGACCTTCTTATTGACGACAAAACACAGAAATTGCATCGCAATTAAATACAGAAGGTACAGTGCCGACTTAAGTTCAAGAAAACTGATTCTTCTTACTGTCTATGTTTTGAAACTCCCCTGTGACACCAGTTTTAGATTCCGATGCTTCACTCCGGGTTTACTGTATCCCTCTGACCTTCTTATTGACGATGAAACACAGAAATTGCAACGGAATTAAATACAAAAGCACAATGCCGTCTTAAGTACAGCAAAACTGACTCTTCTTACTGTCTATGTTTTGGACCATTTTTGTGACACTAGTTATTGATTCCGATGCATGACTTCAGGTTTACTGTATCCCTCTGACCTTCTTATTGATGATGAAACACAGAAATTGCATTGGAATTAAATACAAAAGTCACAATGCCGACGTAAGTACAAGAAGACTGACTCTTCTTACTGTCTATGTTTTGAACCATTCCTGTGACACTAGTTATAGATTCCGATTGTTCACTTCATGTTTACTGAATCCCGCTGACCTTCTTATTGACGATGAAACACAGAAATTGCATCGGAGTTAAATACAAAAGGCACAACGCCGACACAAAAACAAGAAGACTGGCTCTTCGTACTGTCTATGTTATGATCCTTTCCTGTGAGACCGGTTTTAGGTTCCGATGCTTCACTTCAGGTTTACTGTATCCGTTGGACCTTCTTATTGACGACGAAACGCAGAAATGCATCGGAATTGAACACAAAAGGCACAATGCCGACTTAAGTACAAGAAATCAGACAGTTCTTACTGTCTATGTTTTGAACCATTCCTGTGACACTAGTTATACATTCCCATGCTTAACTTCAGGTTTACTGTAACCCTCTGACCTGCTTATTGACGAAGAAACACATAAATTGCATCGGAATCAAATGCAAAAGGCGCAATGCCGACTCAAGTAAAAGAAGACTGGCTCTTCTTACTGTCTATGCTTTGAACCATTGCTGTGACATTAGTTATAGATTCCGATGCTTCACTTCAGGATTACTGTATCCCTCTGACCTTCTTATTGACGATGAAACATAGAAAATGCATCGGGATTAAATACAAAAGGCACAATGCTGACTTATGTACAAGAAATCGGACTCTTTTTACTGTCTATGTTTTGAACCACTCCTGTGATACTAGTTATAGATACCGATGTTTCACTTCAGGTTTACTGTATCCCTCTGACCTTCTCATTGATGATGGAACATAGAAATTGCATCGGGATTAAATACAAAAGGCAGAATGCCGACTTAAGTACAAGAAAACGGACTCTTCTTACAGTCTATGTTTTGAACCATTCCTGTGACACTAGTTATAGATTCCGATGCTACACTTCCATTGTACTGTATCCCTCTGACCTTCTTATGGAGGAAGAATTACAGAAATTGCATCGGTATTAAATACAAAAGGCACAATGCCGACTCGAGTACAAGAAGACTGGCTCTTCTTACTGTCAATATTTTGAACCTTTCCTGTGAGACAGGTTTTAGATTCCGTTGCATCACTTCCGGTTTACTGTACCCCATGGAGCTTCTAATTGACGACGAGACACAGAAATTGCATCGGAATTAAATACAAAAGGCACAATACCGACTTAAGTACAAGAAAACTGACTCCTCTTACTGTCTATGATTTGAACCATTCCTGTGACACTAGTTATAGATTCCGATGCTTCACTTCAGGTCTACTGTATCCCTCTGACTTTCTTATTGACGATGAAACACAGATATTGCATCGGAATTTAATACAAAAGGCACAATGCCGACTCAAGTACAAGAAGACCGGCTCTTCTTACTGTCTATGTTTTGAACCTTTCCTGTGTGACCGGATTTGGATTCCGATGCTTCACTGCGGGTTTACTGCATCCCTTGGACCTTCTTATAGGCGACGAAACACATAAATTGCATCGGAATTAAATCGAGAAAGCACAATGCCGACTTAAGTACAAGAAAATTGACTCTTCTTTCTGTCTATGTTTTGAACCATTCCTGTGACACTAGTGATGGATTCCGATGCTTCACTTCACGTTTACTGTATCCCTCTGACTTTCTTATTAACCATGAAACACAGAAATTGCATCGGAATTAAATACAAAAGGCACAATGCCGACTCAAGTACAAGAAGACTGGCTCTTCTTACTGTCTATGTTTAGAACCTTTCCTGTGAGACCGGTTTTAGATTCCGATGCTTCACTTCAGGTTTACTGTATCCCGTGGACCTTCTTATTGACGACGAAAAGCAGAAATTGCATCGGAATTGAATACAAAATGCACAATGCCGACTTAAGTACAAGAAAACTGACACTTCCTACTGTCTATGTTTTGAACCATTCCTGTGACACTAGTTATAGATTCCGATGCTTCACTTCAGTTTTACTGTATCCCTCTGACTTTCGTATTGCCGATGAAACACAGAAATTGCATCTGAATAAAATAGAAAAGGCACAATGCCGACTTAGGGACAAGAAAACTGACTCTTCTTACTGTTTATGTTTTGAACCTTTCCTGTGAGCCCGGTTTCAGATTCCGAAGCTTCACTTCAGGTTTACTGTATCCCTCTGACCTTCTTATTGAAGATGAAACATAGAAATTGCATCGGAATTTAATACAAAAGGCACAATGCTGACTTAAGTACAAGAAGACTGACTCTTCTTACTGTCTATGTTTTGAACCTTTCCTGTGAGACAGGTTTTAGATTCCGTTGCTTCACTTCCGGTTTACTGTATCCCATGGACCTTCTTATTGACGAGGAAACACAGAAATTGCATCGGAGTTACATACAAAAGGCACTATACCGACTTAAGTACAAGAAAACTGACTCTACTTACTGTCTATGATTTGAACCATTCCTGTGACACTAGTTATAGATTCCGATGCTTCACTTCAGGTTTACTGTATCCCTCTGATTTTTTTATTGACGATGACACACAGAAATTGCATCGGAATTAAATACAAAAGGCACAATGCCGACCCAAGTACAAGAAGACTGGCTCTTCTTACTGTCTATGATTTGAACCTTTCCTGTGAGACCGGTTTTAGATTCCGATACTTCACTTCAAGTTTACTGTATCCCGTGGACCTTCTTATTGACGACGAAACGCAGAAATTGCATCGGAATTGAATACAAAAGGCACAATGCCGACTTAAGTACAAGAAAACTGACACTTCCTACTGTCTATGTTTTGAACCATTCCTGTGACACTAGTTATAGATTCCGATGCTTCACTTCAGTTTTACTGTATCCCTCTGACTTTCGTATTGCCGATGAAACACAGAAATTGCATGGGAATTAAATACAAAAGGCACAATGCTGACTCAAGTACAAGAAGGGTGGCTCTTCTTACTGTCTATGTTTTGAACCTTTCCTGTGAGACCGGTTTGAGATTCTGGTGCTTCACTTCAGGTTTACTGCATCCCTCTGACTTTCTTATTGATGATGGAACATAGAAATTGCATCGGGATTAAATACAAAAGGCACAATGCCGACTTAAGTACAAGAAAACGGACTCTTCTTACTGTCTATGTTTGAACCATTCCTGTGACATTAGTTGTAGATTCCGATGCTTCACTTCAGGTTTACTGTATCCCTCTGACCTTCTTATTGACGATGAAACACAGAAAGTGCATCGGAATTAAACTCAAAAGGCACAATGCCGACTTAATTACAAGAAAACGGACTCTTCTTACTGTCTATGTTTTGAACCATTCCTGTGACACTAGTTATAGATTCCGATGCTACACTTCAATTTTACTGTATCCCTCTGACCTTCTTATGGACGATGAATCACAGAAATTGCAATGGTATTAATTTCAAAAATCACAATGCCGACTCAAGTACATAAGACTGGCTCTTCTTAATGTCTAAGTTTTGAACCTTTCCTGTGAGACCGGATTTAGATTCCGATGCTTCACTTCAGGGTTACTGTATCCCTCTCACCTTCTTATTGACGATGAAACACAGAAATTGCATCGGAATTAAATACAAAAGGCACAATGCCGATTTAAGTACAAGAAAACTGACTCTTCCTACTGTCTATGATTTGAACTATTCCTGTGACACTAGTTATAGATTCCGATGCTTCACTTCAGGTTTACTGTATCCCTCTGACCTTCTTATTGGCGATGAAACACAGAAATTGCATGAGAATTAAATACAAAAGGCACAATACCGACTCAAGTACAAGAAAACGGACTCTTCTTACTGTCTATGTTTTGAGCCATTCCTGTGACACTAGTTATAGATTCCGATGCTTCACTTCAGGTTTACTGTATCCCTCTGACCATCTTATTGACGATGAATCACAGAAATTGCATCGGAATTAAATACAAAACGCACAATGCCGACTTAAGTACAAGAAAACTGACTCTTCTTACCGTCTATGCTTTGAACCATTCCTGTGACACTAGTTATAGATTCCGATGCTTCACTTCAGGTTAACTGTATCCCTCTGACCATCTTATTGACGATGATACACAGAAATTGCATCGGAATGAAATACAAATGGCACAATGCCGTCTTAAGTACAGGAAATCTGACTCTTCTTACTGTCTATGTTTGAATTATTCTTGTGACACTAGTTATAGATTCCGAAGCTTCACTTCAGGTCTACTGTATTCCTTGGACCTTCTTATTGACGACAAAACACAGAAATTGCATCGCAATTAAATACAAAAGGCACAGTACCGACTTAAGTTCAAGAAAACTGATTCTTCGTACTGTCTATGTTTTGAACCATTTCTGTGACACTAGTTATGGATTCCGATTGTTCACTTCATGTTTACTGAATCCCGCTGACCTTCTTATTGACGATGAAACACAGAAATTGCATCGGAATTAAATACAAAAGGCACAATGCCGACTCAAGTACAAGAAGACTGGCTCTTCTTACTGTCTATGTTTAGAACCTTTCCTGTGAGACCGGTTTTAGATTCCGATGCTTCACTTCAGGTTTACTGTATCCGGTGGACCTTCCTATTGACGACGAAACGCAGAAATGCATCGGAATTGAACACAAAAGGCACAATGCCGACTTAAGTACAAGAAATCAGACAGTTCTTACTGTCTATGTTTTGAACCATTCCTGTGACACTAGTTATACATTCCCATGCTTAACTTCAGGTTTAATGTAACCCTCGGACCTGCTTATTGACGAAGAAACACATAAATTGCATCGGAATCAAATGCAAAAGGCACAATGCCGACTCAAGTAAAAGAAGACTGGCTCTTCTTACTGTCTATGTTTTGAACCATTGCTGTGACACTAGTTATAGATTCCGATGCTTCACTTCAGGATTACTGTATCCCTCTGACCTTCTTATTGACGGTGAAGCATAGAAATTGCATCGGGATTCAATACAAAAGGCACAATGCTGACTTATGTACAAGAAATCGGACACTTTTTACTGTCTATGTTTGAACCACTCCTGTGATACTACTTATAGATTCCGATGTTTCACTTCAGGTTTACTGTATCCCTCTGACCTTCTTATTGCCGATGAAACACAGAAATTGCATGTGAATTAAATACAAAAGGCACAATGCCGACTTAAGTACAAGAAGACTGCCTCTTCCTACTGTATATGTTTTGAATCATTCCTGTGACACTAGTTAGAGATTCCGATGCTTCACTTCAGGATTACTGTATCCCTCTGACCTTCTTATTGCCGATGAAACACAGAAATTGCATGGGAATTAAATACTAAAGGCACAATGCCGACTCAAGTACAAGAGGACTGGCTCTTCTTACTGTCTATGATTTGAACCTTTCCTGTGAGACCGGTTTTAGATTCCGATGCTTCACTTCAGGTTTACTCTATCCCTCTGACCTTCTCATTGATGATGGAACATAGAAATTGCATCGGGATTAAATACAAAAGGCACAATGCCGACTTAAGTACAAGAAAACGGACTCTTCTTACAGTCTATGTTTTGAACCATTCCTGTGACACTAGTTATAGATTCCAATGCTACACTTCAATTGTACTGTATCCCTCTGACCTTCTTATGGAGGAAGAATTACAGAAATTGCATCGGTATTAAATACAAAAGGCACAATGCCGACTCAAGTACAAGATGACTGGCTCTTCTTACTGTCTATATTTTGAACCTTTCCTGTGAGACAGGTTTTAGATTCCGTTGCTTCACTTCCGGTTTACTGTACCCCATGGAGCTTCTAATTGACGACGAAACACAGAAATTGCATCGGAATTAAATACAAAAGGCACAAAACCGACTTAAGTACAAGAAAACTGACTCCTCTTACTTTCTATGATTTGAACCATTCCTGTGACACTAGTTATAGATTCCGATGCTTCACTTCAGGTCTACTGTATCCCTCTGACTTTCTTATCGACGATGAAACACAGATATTGCATCGGAATGTAATACAAAAATCACAATGCCGACTCAAGTACAAGAAGACCGGCTCTTCTTACTGTCTATGTTTTGAACCTTTCCTGTGTGACCGGATTTAGATTCCGATGCTTCACTGCAGGTTTACTGCATCCCTAGGACCTTCTTATAGGCGAAGAAACACATAAATTGCATCGGAATTAAATCGAGAAAGCACAATGCCGACTTAAGTACAAGAAAATTGACTCTTCTTTCTGTCTATGTTTTGAACCATTCCTGTGACACTAGTGATGGATTCCGATGCTTCACTTCACGTTTACTGTATCCCTCTGACTTTCTTATTAACGATGAAACACAGAAATTGCATCGGAATTAAATACAAAAGGCACAATGCCGACTCAAGTACAAGAAGACTGGCTCTTCTTACTGTCTATGTTTAGAACCTTTCCTGTGAGACCGGTTTTAGATTCCGATGCTTCACTTCAGGTTTACTGTATCCCGTGGACCTTCTTATTGACGACGAAAAGCAGAAATTGCATCGGAATTGAATACAAAATGCACAATGCCGACTTAAGTACAAGAAAACGGACTATTCCTACTGTCTATGATTTGAACCATTGCTGTGACACTAGTTATAGATTCCGATGCTTCACTTCAGGTTTACTGTATCCCTCTGATTTTTTTATTGACGATGACACACAGAAATTGCATCGGAATTAAATACAAAAGGCACAATGCCGACCCAAGTACAAGAAGACTGGCTCTTCTTACTGTCTATGTTTTGAACCTTTCCTGTGAGACCGGTTTTAGATTCCGATACTTCACTTCAAGTTTACTGTATCCCGTGGACCTTCTTATTGACGACGAAAAGCAGATATTGCATCGGAATTGAATACAAAAGGCACAATGCCGACTTAAGTACAAGAAAACTGACACTTCCTACTGTCTATGCTTTGAACCATTCCTGTGACACTAGTTATAGATTCCGATGCTTCACTTCAGGTTTACTGTATCCCTCTGACTTTCTTATTGTTGATGAAACACAGAAATTGCTTCGGAATTAAATACTAAAGATTCAATGCCGGCTTAAGTACAAGAAAACTGACTCTTCTTACTGTCTATGCTTTGAACATTTCCTGTGACACCAGTTATAGATTCAGATGCTTCACTTCGGGTTTACTGTATCTCTCTGACCCTCTTATTGTCGATGAAACACAGAAATTGCATCGGAATTAAATACAAAAGTCACAATGCCGGCTCAAGTACAAGTAAACTGACTCTTCTTACTGTCTATGTTTTGAACCACCCCTGTGACACTAGTTATAGTTTCCGATGCTTCACTTCAGGTTTACTATATCCCTCATACCTTCTTATTGAAGATGAAACATAGAAATTGCATCGGAATTTAATACAAAAGGCACAATGCTGACTTAAGTACAAGAAGACTGACTCTTCTTACTGTCTATGTTTTGAACCTTTCCTGTGAGACAGGTTTTAGATTCCTTTGCTTCACTTCCGGTTTACTGTATCCCATGGACCTTCTTATTGACGACGAAACACAGAAATTGCATCGGAGTTAAATACAAAAGGCACAATACCGACTTAAGTACAAGAAAACTGACTCTTCTTACTGTCTATGATTTGAACCATTCCTGTGACACTAGTTATAGGTTCCGATGCTTCACTTCAGGTTTACTGGATCCCTCTGATTTTTTTATTGACGATGACACACAGAAATTGCATCGGAATTAAATACAAAAGGCACAATGCCGACCCAAGTACAAGAAGACTGGCTCTTCTTACTGTCTATGTTTTGAACCTTTCCTGTGAGGCCGGTTTTAGATTCCGATACTTCACTTCAAGTTTACTGTACCCCATGGAGCTTCTAATTGACGACGAAACACAGAAATTGCATCGGAATTAAATACAAAAGGCACAAAACCGACTTAAGTACAAGAAAACTGACTCCTCTTACTTTCTATGATTTGAACCATTCCTGTGACACTAGTTATAGATTCCGATGCTTCACTTCAGGTCTACTGTATCCCTCTGACTTTCTTATTGACGATGAAACACAGATATTGCATCGGAATTTAATACAAAAGGCACATTGCCGACTCAAGTACAAGAAGACCGGCTCTTCATACTGTCTATGTTTTGAACCTTTCCTGTGTGACCGGATTTAGATTCCGATGCTTCACTGCAGGTTTACTGCATCCCTTGGACCTTCTTATAGGCGAAGAAACACATAAATTGCATCGGAATTAAATCGAGAAAGCACAATGCCGACTTAAGTACAAGAAAATTGACTCTTCTTACTGTCTATGTTTTGAACCATTCCTGTGACACTAGTGATGGATTCCGATGCTTCACTTCACGTTTACTGTATCCCTCTGACTTTCTTATTAACGATGAAACACAGAAATTGCATCGGAATTAAATACAAAAGGCACAATGCCGACTCAAGTACAAGAAGACTGGCTCTTCTTACTGTCTATGTTTAGAACCTTTCCTGTGAGACCGGTTTTAGATTCCGATGCTTCACTTCAGGTTTACTGTATCCCGTGGACCTTCTTATTGACGACGAAAAGCAGAAATTGCATCGGAATTGAATACAAAATGCACAATGCCGACTTAAGTACAAGAAAACGGACTATTCCTACTGTCTATGATTTGGACCATTGCTGTGACACTAGTTATAGATTCCGATGCTTCACTTCAGGTTTACTGTATCCCTCTGTTTTTTTATTGACGATGACACACAGAAATTGCATCGGAATTAAATACAAAAGTCACAATGCCGGCTCAAGTACAAGTAAACTGACTCTTCTTACTGTCTATGTTTTGAACCACCCCTGTGACACTAGTTATAGTTTCCGATGCTTCACTTCAGGTTTACTGTATCCATCATATCTTCTTATTGAAGATGAAACATAGAAATTGCATCGGAATTTAATACAAAAGGCACAATGCTGACTTAAGTACAAGAAGACTGACTCTTCTTACTGTCTATGCTTTGAACCTTTCCTGTGAGACAGGTTTTAGATTCCTTTGCTTCACTTCCGGTTTACTGTATCCCATGGACCTTCTTATTGACGACGAAACACAGAAATTGCATCGGAGTTAAATACAAAAGGCACAATACCGACTTAAGTACAAGAAAACTGACTCTTCTTACTGTCTATGATTTGAACCATTCCTGTGACACTAGTTATAGATTCCGATTGTTCACTTCATGTTTACTGAATCCCGCTGACGTTCTTATTGCCGATGAAACACAGAAATTGCATGGGAATTAAATACAAAAGGCACAATGCCGACTTAAGTACAAGAAGACTGTCTCTTCCTACAGTATATGTTTTGAATCATTCCTGTGACACTAGTTAGAGATTCCGATGCTTCACTTCAGGATTACTGTATCCCTCTGAACTTCTTATTGCCGATGAAACACAGAAATTGCATCGGAATTAAATACAAAACGCACAATGCCGACTTAAGTACAACAAAACTGACTCTTCTTACCGTCTATGTTTTGAACCATTCCTGTGACACTAGTTATAGATTCCGATGCTTCACTTCAGGTTAACTGTATCCCTCTGACCATCTTATTGACGATGATACACAGAAATTGCATCGGAATGAAATACAAAAGGCACAATGCCGTCTTAAGTACAGGAAATCTGACTCTTCTTACTGTCTATGTTTGAATTATTCTTGTGACACTAGTTATAGATTCCGAAGCTTCACTTCAGGTCTACTGTATTCCTTGGACCTTCTTATTGACGACAAAACACAGAAATTGCATCGCAATTAAATACAGAAGGTACAGTGCCGACTTAAGTTCAAGAAAACTGATTCTTCTTACTGTCTATGTTTTGAAACTCCCCTGTGACACCAGTTTTAGATTCCGATGCTTCACTCCGGGTTTACTGTATCCCTCTGACCTTCTTATTGACGATGAAACACAGAAATTGCAACGGAATTAAATACAAAAGCACAATGCCGTCTTAAGTACAGCAAAACTGACTCTTCTTACTGTCTATGTTTTGGACCATTTTTGTGACACTAATTATTGATTCCGATGCATGACTTCAGGTTTACTGTATCCCTCTGACCTTCTTATTGATGATGAAACACAGAAATTGCATTGGAATTAAATACAAAAGTCACAATGCCGACGTAAGTACAAGAAGACTGACTCTTCTTACTGTCTATGTTTTGAACCATTCCTGTGACACTAGTTATAGATTCCGATTGTTCACTTCATGTTTACTGAATCCCGCTGACCTTCTTATTGACGATGAAACACAGAAATTGCATCGGAGTTAAATACAAAAGGCACAACGCCGACACAAAAACAAGAAGACTGGCTCTTCGTACTGTCTATGTTATGATCCTTTCCTGTGAGACCGGTTTTAGGTTCCGATGCTTCACTTCAGGTTTACTGTATCCGTTGGACCTTCTTATTGACGACGAAACGCAGAAATGCATCGGAATTGAACACAAAAGGCACAATGCCGACTTAAGTACAAGAAATCAGACAGTTCTTACTGTCTATGTTTTGAACCATTCCTGTGACACTAGTTATACATTCCCATGCTTAACTTCAGGTTTACTGTAACCCTCTGACCTGCTTATTGACGAAGAAACACATAAATTGCATCGGAATCAAATGCAAAAGGCGCAATGCCGACTCAAGTAAAAGAAGACTGGCTCTTCTTACTGTCTATGCTTTGAACCATTGCTGTGACATTAGTTATAGATTCCGATGCTTCACTTCAGGATTACTGTATCCCTCTGACCTTCTTATTGACGATGAAACATAGAAAATGCATCGGGATTAAATACAAAAGGCACAATGCTGACTTATGTACAAGAAATCGGACTCTTTTTACTGTCTATGTTTTGAACCACTCCTGTGATATTAGTTATAGATACCGATGTTTCACTTCAGGTTTACTGTATCCCTCTGACCTTCTCATTGATGATGGAACATAGAAATTGCATCGGGATTAAATACAAAAGGCAGAATGCCGACTTAAGTACAAGAAAACGGACTCTTCTTACAGTCTATGTTTTGAACCATTCCTGTGACACTAGTTATAGATTCCGATGCTACACTTCCATTGTACTGTATCCCTCTGACCTTCTTATGGAGGAAGAATTACAGAAATTGCATCGGTATTAAATACAAAAGGCACAATGCCGACTCGAGTACAAGAAGACTGGCTCTTCTTACTGTCAATATTTTGAACCTTTCCTGTGAGACAGGTTTTAGATTCCGTTGCATCACTTCCGGTTTACTGTACCCCATGGAGCTTCTAATTGACGACGAGACACAGAAATTGCATCGGAATTAAATACAAAAGGCACAATACCGACTTAAGTACAAGAAAACTGACTCCTCTTACTGTCTATGATTTGAACCATTCCTGTGACACTAGTTATAGATTCCGATGCTTCACTTCAGGTCTACTGTATCCCTCTGACTTTCTTATTGACGATGAAACACAGATATTGCATCGGAATTTAATACAAAAGGCACAATGCCGACTCAAGTACAAGAAGACCGGCTCTTCTTACTGTCTATGTTTTGAACCTTTCCTGTGTGACCGGATTTGGATTCCGATGCTTCACTGCGGGTTTACTGCATCCCTTGGACCTTCTTATAGGCGACGAAACACATAAATTGCATCGGAATTAAATCGAGAAAGCACAATGCCGACTTAAGTACAAGAAAATTGACTCTTCTTTCTGTCTATGTTTTGAACCATTCCTGTGACACTAGTGATGGATTCCGATGCTTCACTTCACGTTTACTGTATCCCTCTGACTTTCTTATTAACCATGAAACACAGAAATTGCATCGGAATTAAATACAAAAGGCACAATGCCGACTCAAGTACAAGAAGACTGGCTCTTCTTACTGTCTATGTTTAGAACCTTTCCTGTGAGACCGGTTTTAGATTCCGATGCTTCACTTCAGGTTTACTGTATCCCGTGGACCTTCTTATTGACGACGAAAAGCAGAAATTGCATCGGAATTGAATACAAAATGCACAATGCCGACTTAAGTACAAGAAAACTGACACTTCCTACTGTCTATGTTTTGAACCATTCCTGTGACACTAGTTATAGATTCCGATGCTTCACTTCAGTTTTACTGTATCCCTCTGACTTTCGTATTGCCGATGAAACACAGAAATTGCATCTGAATAAAATAGAAAAGGCACAATGCCGACTTAGGGACAAGAAAACTGACTCTTCTTACTGTTTATGTTTTGAACCTTTCCTGTGAGCCCGGTTTCAGATTCCGAAGCTTCACTTCAGGTTTACTGTATCCCTCTGACCTTCTTATTGAAGATGAAACATAGAAATTGCATCGGAATTTAATACAAAAGGCACAATGCTGACTTAAGTACAAGAAGACTGACTCTTCTTACTGTCTATGTTTTGAACCTTTCCTGTGAGACAGGTTTTAGATTCCGTTGCTTCACTTCCGGTTTACTGTATCCCATGGACCTTCTTATTGACGAGGAAACACAGAAATTGCATCGGAGTTACATACAAAAGGCACTATACCGACTTAAGTACAAGAAAACTGACTCTACTTACTGTCTATGATTTGAACCATTCCTGTGACACTAGTTATAGATTCCGATGCTTCACTTCAGGTTTACTGTATCCCTCTGATTTTTTTATTGACGATGACACACAGAAATTGCATCGGAATTAAATACAAAAGGCACAATGCCGACCCAAGTACAAGAAGACTGGCTCTTCTTACTGTCTATGATTTGAACCTTTCCTGTGAGACCGGTTTTAGATTCCGATACTTCACTTCAAGTTTACTGTATCCCGTGGACCTTCTTATTGACGACGAAACGCAGAAATTGCATCGGAATTGAATACAAAAGGCACAATGCCGACTTAAGTACAAGAAAACTGACACTTCCTACTGTCTATGTTTTGAACCATTCCTGTGACACTAGTTATAGATTCCGATGCTTCACTTCAGTTTTACTGTATCCCTCTGACTTTCGTATTGCCGATGAAACACAGAAATTGCATGGGAATTAAATACAAAAGGCACAATGCTGACTCAAGTACAAGAAGGGTGGCTCTTCTTACTGTCTATGTTTTGAACCTTTCCTGTGAGACCGGTTTGAGATTCTGGTGCTTCACTTCAGGTTTACTGCATCCCTCTGACTTTCTTATTGATGATGGAACATAGAAATTGCATCGGGATTAAATACAAAAGGCACAATGCCGACTTAAGTACAAGAAAACGGACTCTTCTTACTGTCTATGTTTGAACCATTCCTGTGACATTAGTTGTAGATTCCGATGCTTCACTTCAGGTTTACTGTATCCCTCTGACCTTCTTATTGACGATGAAACACAGAAAGTGCATCGGAATTAAACTCAAAAGGCACAATGCCGACTTAAGTACAAGAAAACTGACTCTTCCTACTGTCTATGATTTGAACTATTCCTGTGACACTAGTTATAGATTCCGATGCTTCACTTCAGGTTTACTGTATCCCTCTGACCTTCTTATTGGCGATGAAACACAGAAATTGCATGAGAATTAAATACAAAAGGCACAATACCGACTCAAGTACAAGAAAACGGACTCTTCTTACTGTCTATGTTTTGAGCCATTCCTGTGACACTAGTTATAGATTCCGATGCTTCACTTCAGGTTTACTGTATCCCTCTGACCATCTTATTGACGATGAATCACAGAAATTGCATCGGAATTAAATACAAAACGCACAATGCCGACTTAAGTACAAGAAAACTGACTCTTCTTACCGTCTATGCTTTGAACCATTCCTGTGACACTAGTTATAGATTCCGATGCTTCACTTCAGGTTAACTGTATCCCTCTGACCATCTTATTGACGATGATACACAGAAATTGCATCGGAATGAAATACAAATGGCACAATGCCGTCTTAAGTACAGGAAATCTGACTCTTCTTACTGTCTATGTTTGAATTATTCTTGTGACACTAGTTATAGATTCCGAAGCTTCACTTCAGGTCTACTGTATTCCTTGGACCTTCTTATTGACGACAAAACACAGAAATTGCATCGCAATTAAATACAAAAGGCACAGTACCGACTTAAGTTCAAGAAAACTGATTCTTCGTACTGTCTATGTTTTGAACCATTTCTGTGACACTAGTTATGGATTCCGATTGTTCACTTCATGTTTACTGAATCCCGCTGACCTTCTTATTGACGATGAAACACAGAAATTGCATCGGAATTAAATACAAAAGGCACAATGCCGACTCAAGTACAAGAAGACTGGCTCTTCTTACTGTCTATGTTTAGAACCTTTCCTGTGAGACCGGTTTTAGATTCCGATGCTTCACTTCAGGTTTACTGTATCCGGTGGACCTTCCTATTGACGACGAAACGCAGAAATGCATCGGAATTGAACACAAAAGGCACAATGCCGACTTAAGTACAAGAAATCAGACAGTTCTTACTGTCTATGTTTTGAACCATTCCTGTGACACTAGTTATACATTCCCATGCTTAACTTCAGGTTTAATGTAACCCTCGGACCTGCTTATTGACGAAGAAACACATAAATTGCATCGGAATCAAATGCAAAAGGCACAATGCCGACTCAAGTAAAAGAAGACTGGCTCTTCTTACTGTCTATGTTTTGAACCATTGCTGTGACACTAGTTATAGATTCCGATGCTTCACTTCAGGATTACTGTATCCCTCTGACCTTCTTATTGACGGTGAAGCATAGAAATTGCATCGGGATTCAATACAAAAGGCACAATGCTGACTTATGTACAAGAAATCGGACACTTTTTACTGTCTATGTTTGAACCACTCCTGTGATACTACTTATAGATTCCGATGTTTCACTTCAGGTTTACTGTATCCCTCTGACCTTCTTATTGCCGATGAAACACAGAAATTGCATGTGAATTAAATACAAAAGGCACAATGCCGACTTAAGTACAAGAAGACTGCCTCTTCCTACTGTATATGTTTTGAATCATTCCTGTGACACTAGTTAGAGATTCCGATGCTTCACTTCAGGATTACTGTATCCCTCTGACCTTCTTATTGCCGATGAAACACAGAAATTGCATGGGAATTAAATACTAAAGGCACAATGCCGACTCAAGTACAAGAGGACTGGCTCTTCTTACTGTCTATGATTTGAACCTTTCCTGTGAGACCGGTTTTAGATTCCGATGCTTCACTTCAGGTTTACTCTATCCCTCTGACCTTCTCATTGATGATGGAACATAGAAATTGCATCGGGATTAAATACAAAAGGCACAATGCCGACTTAAGTACAAGAAAACGGACTCTTCTTACAGTCTATGTTTTGAACCATTCCTGTGACACTAGTTATAGATTCCAATGCTACACTTCAATTGTACTGTATCCCTCTGACCTTCTTATGGAGGAAGAATTACAGAAATTGCATCGGTATTAAATACAAAAGGCACAATGCCGACTCAAGTACAAGATGACTGGCTCTTCTTACTGTCTATATTTTGAACCTTTCCTGTGAGACAGGTTTTAGATTCCGTTGCTTCACTTCCGGTTTACTGTACCCCATGGAGCTTCTAATTGACGACGAAACACAGAAATTGCATCGGAATTAAATACAAAAGGCACAAAACCGACTTAAGTACAAGAAAACTGACTCCTCTTACTTTCTATGATTTGAACCATTCCTGTGACACTAGTTATAGATTCCGATGCTTCACTTCAGGTCTACTGTATCCCTCTGACTTTCTTATCGACGATGAAACACAGATATTGCATCGGAATGTAATACAAAAATCACAATGCCGACTCAAGTACAAGAAGACCGGCTCTTCTTACTGTCTATGTTTTGAACCTTTCCTGTGTGACCGGATTTAGATTCCGATGCTTCACTGCAGGTTTACTGCATCCCTAGGACCTTCTTATAGGCGAAGAAACACATAAATTGCATCGGAATTAAATCGAGAAAGCACAATGCCGACTTAAGTACAAGAAAATTGACTCTTCTTTCTGTCTATGTTTTGAACCATTCCTGTGACACTAGTGATGGATTCCGATGCTTCACTTCACGTTTACTGTATCCCTCTGACTTTCTTATTAACGATGAAACACAGAAATTGCATCGGAATTAAATACAAAAGGCACAATGCCGACTCAAGTACAAGAAGACTGGCTCTTCTTACTGTCTATGTTTAGAACCTTTCCTGTGAGACCGGTTTTAGATTCCGATGCTTCACTTCAGGTTTACTGTATCCCGTGGACCTTCTTATTGACGACGAAAAGCAGAAATTGCATCGGAATTGAATACAAAATGCACAATGCCGACTTAAGTACAAGAAAACGGACTATTCCTACTGTCTATGATTTGAACCATTGCTGTGACACTAGTTATAGATTCCGATGCTTCACTTCAGGTTTACTGTATCCCTCTGATTTTTTTATTGACGATGACACACAGAAATTGCATCGGAATTAAATACAAAAGGCACAATGCCGACCCAAGTACAAGAAGACTGGCTCTTCTTACTGTCTATGTTTTGAACCTTTCCTGTGAGACCGGTTTTAGATTCCGATACTTCACTTCAAGTTTACTGTATCCCGTGGACCTTCTTATTGACGACGAAAAGCAGATATTGCATCGGAATTGAATACAAAAGGCACAATGCCGACTTAAGTACAAGAAAACTGACACTTCCTACTGTCTATGCTTTGAACCATTCCTGTGACACTAGTTATAGATTCCGATGCTTCACTTCAGGTTTACTGTATCCCTCTGACTTTCTTAATGTTGATGAAACACAGAAATTGCTTCGGAATTAAATACTAAAGATTCAATGCCGGCTTAAGTACAAGAAAACTGACTCTTCTTACTGTCTATGCTTTGAACATTTCCTGTGACACCAGTTATAGATTCAGATGCTTCACTTCGGGTTTACTGTATCTCTCTGACCCTCTTATTGTCGATGAAACACAGAAATTGCATCGGAATTAAATACAAAAGTCACAATGCCGGCTCAAGTACAAGTAAACTGACTCTTCTTACTGTCTATGTTTTGAACCACCCCTGTGACACTAGTTATAGTTTCCGATGCTTCACTTCAGGTTTACTATATCCCTCATACCTTCTTATTGAAGATGAAACATAGAAATTGCATCGGAATTTAATACAAAAGGCACAATGCTGACTTAAGTACAAGAAGACTGACTCTTCTTACTGTCTATGTTTTGAACCTTTCCTGTGAGACAGGTTTTAGATTCCTTTGCTTCACTTCCGGTTTACTGTATCCCATGGACCTTCTTATTGACGACGAAACACAGAAATTGCATCGGAGTTAAATACAAAAGGCACAATACCGACTTAAGTACAAGAAAACTGACTCTTCTTACTGTCTATGATTTGAACCATTCCTGTGACACTAGTTATAGGTTCCGATGCTTCACTTCAGGTTTACTGGATCCCTCTGATTTTTTTATTGACGATGACACACAGAAATTGCATCGGAATTAAATACAAAAGGCACAATGCCGACCCAAGTACAAGAAGACTGGCTCTTCTTACTGTCTATGTTTTGAACCTTTCCTGTGAGGCCGGTTTTAGATTCCGATACTTCACTTCAAGTTTACTGTACCCCATGGAGCTTCTAATTGACGACGAAACACAGAAATTGCATCGGAATTAAATACAAAAGGCACAAAACCGACTTAAGTACAAGAAAACTGACTCCTCTTACTTTCTATGATTTGAACCATTCCTGTGACACTAGTTATAGATTCCGATGCTTCACTTCAGGTCTACTGTATCCCTCTGACTTTCTTATTGACGATGAAACACAGATATTGCATCGGAATTTAATACAAAAGGCACATTGCCGACTCAAGTACAAGAAGACCGGCTCTTCATACTGTCTATGTTTTGAACCTTTCCTGTGTGACCGGATTTAGATTCCGATGCTTCACTGCAGGTTTACTGCATCCCTTGGACCTTCTTATAGGCGAAGAAACACATAAATTGCATCGGAATTAAATCGAGAAAGCACAATGCCGACTTAAGTACAAGAAAATTGACTCTTCTTACTGTCTATGTTTTGAACCATTCCTGTGACACTAGTGATGGATTCCGATGCTTCACTTCACGTTTACTGTATCCCTCTGACTTTCTTATTAACGATGAAACACAGAAATTGCATCGGAATTAAATACAAAAGGCACAATGCCGACTCAAGTACAAGAAGACTGGCTCTTCTTACTGTCTATGTTTAGAACCTTTCCTGTGAGACCGGTTTTAGATTCCGATGCTTCACTTCAGGTTTACTGTATCCCGTGGACCTTCTTATTGACGACGAAAAGCAGAAATTGCATCGGAATTGAATACAAAATGCACAATGCCGACTTAAGTACAAGAAAACGGACTATTCCTACTGTCTATGATTTGGACCATTGCTGTGACACTAGTTATAGATTCCGATGCTTCACTTCAGGTTTACTGTATCCCTCTGTTTTTTTATTGACGATGACACACAGAAATTGCATCGGAATTAAATACAAAAGTCACAATGCCGGCTCAAGTACAAGTAAACTGACTCTTCTTACTGTCTATGTTTTGAACCACCCCTGTGACACTAGTTATAGTTTCCGATGCTTCACTTCAGGTTTACTGTATCCATCATATCTTCTTATTGAAGATGAAACATAGAAATTGCATCGGAATTTAATACAAAAGGCACAATGCTGACTTAAGTACAAGAAGACTGACTCTTCTTACTGTCTATGCTTTGAACCTTTCCTGTGAGACAGGTTTTAGATTCCTTTGCTTCACTTCCGGTTTACTGTATCCCATGGACCTTCTTATTGACGACGAAACACAGAAATTGCATCGGAGTTAAATACAAAAGGCACAATACCGACTTAAGTACAAGAAAACTGACTCTTCTTACTGTCTATGATTTGAACCATTCCTGTGACACTAGTTATAGATTCCGATTGTTCACTTCATGTTTACTGAATCCCGCTGACGTTCTTATTGCCGATGAAACACAGAAATTGCATGGGAATTAAATACAAAAGGCACAATGCCGACTTAAGTACAAGAAGACTGTCTCTTCCTACAGTATATGTTTTGAATCATTCCTGTGACACTAGTTAGAGATTCCGATGCTTCACTTCAGGATTACTGTATCCCTCTGAACTTCTTATTGCCGATGAAACACAGAAATTGCATGGGAATTAAATACTAAAGGCACAATGCCGACTCAAGTACAAGAGGACTGGCTCTTCTTACTGTCTATGATTTGAACCTTTCCTGTGAGACCGGTTATTGATTCCGATGCTTCACTTCAGGTTTACTGTATTCCTCTGACCTTCTCATTGATGATGGAGCATAGAAATTGCATCGGGATTAAATACGAAAGGCACAATGCCGACTTAAGTACAAGAAAACGGACTCTTCTTACAGTCTATGTTTTGAACCATTCCTGTGACACTAGTTATAGATTCCGATGCTACACTTCAATTGTACTGTATTCCTCTGACCTTCTTATGGAGGAAGAATTACAGAAATTGCATCGGTATTAAATACAAAAGGCACAATGCCGACTCAAGTACAAGAAGACTGGCTCTTCTTACTGTCTATATTTTGAACCTTTCCTGTGAGTCAGGTTTTAGATTCCGTTGCTTCACTTCCGGTTTACTGTACCCCATGGAGCTTCTAATTGACGACGAAACACAGAAATTGCATCGGAATTAAATACAAAAGGCGCAATACCGACTTAAGTACAAGAAAACTGACTCCTCTTACTGTCTATGATTTGAACCATTCCTGTGACACTAGTTATAGATTCCGATGCTTCACTTCAGGTCTACTGTATCCCTCTGACTTTCTTATTGACGATGAAACACAGATATTGCATCGGAATTTAATACAAAAGGCACAATGCCGACTCAAGTACATGAAGACCGGCTCTTCTTACTGTCTATGTTTTGAACCTTTCCTGTGTGACCGGATTTAGATTCCGATGCTTCACTGCAGGTTTACTGCATCCCTTGGACCTTCTTATAGGCGACGAAACACATAAATTGCATCGGAATTAAATCGAGAAAGCACAATGCCGACTTAAGTACAAGAAAATTGACTCTTCTTACTGTCTATGATTTGAACCATTCCTGTGACACTAGTTATAGGTTCCGATGCTTCACTTCAGGTTTACTGTATCCCTCTGATTTTTTTATTGACGATGACACACAGAAATTGCATCGGAATTAAATACAAAAGGCACATTGCCGACTCAAGTACAAGAAAACTGGCTCTTCTTACTGTCTATGTTTAGAACCTTTCCTGTGAGACCGGTTTTAGATTCCGATGCTTCACTTCAGGTTTACTGTATCCCGTGGACCTTCTTATTGACGACGAAAAGCAGAAATTGCATCGGAATTGAATACAAAATGCACAATGCAGACTTAAGTACAAGAAAACGGACTATTCTTACTGTCTATGATTTGAACCATTCCTGTGACACTAGTTATAGATTCCGAAGCTTCACTTCCGGTTTACTGTATCCCTCTCACCTTCTTATTGACGATGAAACACAGAAATTGCATCGGAATAAAATAGAAAAGGCACAATGCCGACTTAGGGACAAGAAAACTGACTCTTCTTGCTGTTTATGATTTGAACCTTTCCTGTGAGCCCGGTTTCAGATTCCGAAGCTTCACTTCAGGTTTACTGTATCCCTCTGACCTTCTTATTCAAGATGAAACATAGAAATTGCATCGGAATTGAATACAAAAGCACAATGCTGACTTAAGTACAAGAAGACTGACTCTTCTTACTGTCTATGATTTGAACCTTTCCTGTGAGACAGGTTTTAGATTCCGTTGCTTCACTTCCGGTTTACTGTATCCCATGGGCCTTCTTATTGACGAGGAAACACAGAAATTGCATCGGAGTTAAATACAAAAGGCACTATACCGACTTAAGTACAAGAAAACAAACTCTACTTACTGTCTATGATTTGAACCATTCCTGTGACACTAGTTATAGATTCCGATGCTTCACTTCAGGTTTACTGTATCCCTCTGATATTTTATTGACGATGACACACAGAAATTGCATCGGAATTAAATACAAAGGGCACAATGCCGACCCAAGTACAAGAAGACTGGCTCTTCTTACTGTCTATGTTTTGAACCTTTCCTGTGAGACCGGTTTTAGATTCCGATACTTCACTTCAAGTTTACTGTATCCCGTGGACCTTCTTATTGACGACGAAAAGCAGAAATTGCATCGGAATAGAATACAAAAGGCACAATGCCGACTTAAGTACAAGAAAACTGACACTTCCTACTGTCTATGTTTTGAACCATTCCTGTGACACTAGTTATGGATTCCGATGCTTCACTTCAGGTTTACTGTATCCCTCTGACTTTCTTATTGTTGATGAAACACAGAAATTGCTTCGGAATTAAATACTAAAGATTCAATGCCGACTTAAGTACAAGAAAACTGACTCTTCTTACTGTCTATGCTTTAAACATTTCCTGTGACACCAGTTATAGATTCAGATGCTTCACTTCGGGTTTACTGTATCTCTCTGACCCTCTTATTGTCGATGAAACACAGAAATTGCATCGGAATTAAATACAAAAGTCACAATGCCGACTCAAGTACAAGTAAACTGACTCATCTTACTGTCTATGTTTTGAACCACCCCTGTGACACTAGTTATAGTTTCCGATGCTTCACTTCAGGTTTTTCTGTATCCCTCA
Organism: Schistocerca piceifrons; assembly: GCF_021461385.2. NCBI lineage: Eukaryota > Metazoa > Arthropoda > Insecta > Orthoptera > Acrididae > Schistocerca > Schistocerca piceifrons. The sequence continues at coordinate 10,275 of NW_025727703.1, read as the reverse complement.
TACCTTTTTATTGAAGATGAAACATAGAAATTGCATCGGAATTTAATACAAAAGGCACAATGCCGACTCAAGTACAAGAAAACTGGCTCTTCTTACTGTCTATGTTTTGAACCTTTCCTGTGAGACAGGTTTTAGATTCCGTTGCTTCACTTCCGGTTTACTGTACCCAATGGAGCTTGTAATTGACGACGAAACACAGAAATTGAATCGGAATTAAATACAAAAGGCACAAACCGACTTAAGTACAAGAAAACTAACTCTTCTTACTGTCTATGATTTGAACCATTCCTGTGACACTAGTTATAGATTCCGATGCTTCACTTCAGGTCTACTGTATCCCTCTGACTTTCTTATTGACGATGAAACACAGATATTGCATCGGAATTAAATACAAAAGGCACAATGCCGACTCAAGTACAAGAAGACCGGCTCTTCTTACTGTCTATGTTTTCAACCTTTCCTGTGTGACCGGACTTAGATTCCGATGCTTCGGAATTAAATACAAAAGGCACAATGCCGACTCAAGTACAAGAAAACTGGCTCTTCTTACTGTCTATGTTTTGAACCTTTCCTGTGAGACAGGTTTTAGATTCCGTTGCTTCACTTCCGGTTTACTGTACCCAATGGAGCTTGTAATTGACGACGAAACACAGAAATTGCATCGGAATTAAATACAAAAGGCACAATACCGACTTAAGTACAAGAAAACAAACTCTTCTTACTGTCTATGATTTGAACCATTCCTGTGACACTAGTTATAGATTCCGATGCTTCACTTCAGGTCTACTGTATCCCTCTGACTTTCTTATTGACGATGAAACACAGATATTGCATCGGAATTAAATACAAAAGGCACAATGCCGACTCAAGTACAAGAAGACCGGCTCTTCTTACTGTCTATGTTTTCAACCTTTCCTGTGTGACCGGACTTAGATTCCGATGCTTCACTGCAGGTTTACTGCATCCCTTAGACCTTCTTATAGACGACGAAACACAGAAATTGCATCGGAATTAAATGGAATAAGCACAAATCCGACCTAAGTACAAGAAAATTGACTCTTCTTTCTGTCTATGTTTTGAACCATTCCTCTGACACTAGTGATGGATTCCGATGCTTCACTTCAGGTTCCCTGTTTCCCGCTGACCGTCGTATTGACGATGAAACACAGAAATTGCATCGGAATTAAATACAAAAGGCACAATGCCGACTCAAGTACAAGAAGACTGGCTATACTTCCTGTCTATGTTTTGAACCATTCCTGTGACACTAGTTAAAAATTCCAATGCTTCACTTCAGGTTTACTGTATCCCTCTGACCTTCTTATTGACGACGAAACACGAAAATTGCATCGGAATTAAATGGAATAGGCACAATGCCGACATAAGTACAAGAAAACTGACTCTTCTTACTGTCTATGTTTTGAACCATTCCTGTGACACAAGTTATAGATTCCGTTGCTTCGCTTCAGGTTTACTGTATCCCTCTGACCTTCTTATGGACGATGAAACACAGAAATTGTATAGGAATTAAATACAAAAGGCACAATGCTGACTCAAGTACAAGAAGACTGGCTCTTCTTACTGCCCATGTTTTGAAACTTTCCTGTGAGACTGGTTTTAGATTCCGTTGCTTCACTTCCGGTTTACTGTACCCCATGGACCTTCTTATTGACGACGAAACACAGAAATTGCATCGGAATTAAATACAAAGGGCACAATACTGACTCAAGTACAAGAAAACTGACTGTTCTTACTGTGATTGATTTGAACCATTCCTGTGACACTAGTTATAGCTTCCGATGCTTCACTTCCGATTTACTGTATCCCTCTGACTTTCTTATTGACGATGAAACACAGAAATTGCAACGGAATTAAGTACAAAGGGCACAATGCCGACTCAAGTACAAGAAGACTGGCTCGTCTTACTGTCTATGTTTTGAACCTTTCCTGTGGACCGGTTTTGGATTCCGATGCTTCACTTCAGGTTTACTGTATCCCTTGGACTTTCTTATTGACGACGAAAAGCAGAAATAGCATCGGAATTGAATACAAAATGCACAACGCCTACTTAAGTACAAGAAAACTGACTCTTCTTACTGTTTATGATTTGAACCATTCCTGTGACACTAGTTATAGATTCCGATGCTTCACTTCAGGTTTACTGTATTCCTATGACCTTCTTATTGACGAGGAAACACAGAAATTGCATCGGAATTAAATACAAAAGGCACAATGCCGACTCAAGTACAAGAAGACTGGCTCTTCTTACTGTCTATGTTTTGAACCTTTCCTGTGAGACCGGTTTTAGATTCCGATGATTCACTTCAGGTTTACTGTATCCCGTGGGCCTTCTTATTGACAACGAAAAGCAGAAATTGCATCGGAATTGAATAGAAAAGGCACAATGCCGACTTAAGTACAAGAAAACTGACTCTTCTTACTGTCTATGTTTGAACCATTCCTGTGACACTAGTTATAGATTCCAATGCTTCACTTCAGGTTTACTGTATCCCTCTGACCTTCTTATTGACGATGAAACACAGAAATTGCATCGGAATTAAATAGAAAAGGCACAATGCCGACATAAGTACAAGAAAACTGACTCTTCTTACTGTCTATGTTTTGAACCATACCTGTGACACAAGTTATAGATTCCGTTGCTTCGCTTCAAGTTTACTGTATCCCTCTGACCTTCTTATTGACGATGAAACACAGAAATTGCATCGAAATAAAATACAAAAGGCACAATGCCGACTTAAGTACAAGAAAACTGACTCTTCTCACCGTCCACGTTTTGGACCATCCCTGTGACACTAGTTACAGGTTCCGATGCTTCACTTCAGGTTTACTGTATCCCTGTGACCCCCTTATTGACGATGAAACACAGAAATTGCTTCGGAATCGTATACAGAAGGCACAATGGCGACTTAAGCACAAGAAAACTGACTCTTCTTACTGTCTATGACTTTAACCATTCCTGTGACACTAGTTATAGATTCCGATGCTTCACATTAGGTTTACTGTATCCGTCTGACCCTCTTTTTGACGATGAGTCGCAGAAATTGCATCGGAATTAAATACAAAAGGCACAATACCGACTTCAGTACAAGAAAACTGACTCTTCCTATTGTCTATGTTTTGAACCATTCCTGTGACACTAGTTATAGATTCCGATGCTTCACTTCAGGTTTACTGTATCCCTCTGACCTTCCTATTGACGATGAAACACAGAAATTGCATCGGAATTATATACAAAAGGCACAATGCCGACTTAAGTACAAGAAAACTGACTCTTCTTACTGTCTATGTCTTGAACCTTTCCTGTGAGACCGGTTTTAGATTCCAATGCTTAACGTCAGGTTTACTGTATCCCTCTGACCTTCTTACTGATGATGGAACATAGAAATTGCATCGGAATTAAATACAAAAGGCACAATGCCGACTTAATTACTAGAATACTGACCCTTCTTACTGTCTATGTTTGAACCGTTCCTGTGAGACTGGTTTTAGAATCCGCTGCTTCACTTCCGGTTTACTGTACCCCATGGACCTTCTTATTGACGACGAAACACAGAAATTGCATCGGAATGAAATACAAAGGGCACAATACTGACTCAAGTACAAGAAAACTGAATCTTCTTACTGTGAATGGTTTGAACCATTCCTGTGACACTAGTTATAGATTCCGATGCTTCACTTCAGGTTTACTGTATCCCTCTGACTTTCTTATTGACGATGAAGCACAGAAATTGCATCGGAATTAAATACAAAAGGCACAATGCCGCCTCAAGTACAAGAAGACTGGCTCGTCTTACTGTCTATGTTTTGAACCTTTCCTGCGAGACCGGTTTTAGATTCCGATGCTTCACTACAGGTTTACTGTATCCCGTGGACTTTCTTATTGACGACGAAAAGCAGAAATTGCATCGGAATTGACTACAAAATGCACAATGCCGACTTAAGTACAAGTGAAATGACCCTTCTTACTGTCTATGTTTGAACCATTCCTGTGACACTAGTTATAGATTCAGATGCTTCACTTCAGGTTTACTGTATCCCTCTGACCTTCTTATTGCCGATGCAACACAGAAATTGCATGGGAATTAAAAACAAAAGGCACAATGCCGACTCAAGTACAAGAAGACTGGCTCTTCTTACTGTCTATGTTTTAAACCTTTCCTGTGAGACCGGTTTTCTATTCCGATGCTTCACTTCAGGTTTAGTGTATCCCTCTGACCTTCTTATTGATGATGGAACATAGAAATTGTATCGGGATTAAATACAAAAGGCACAATGCCGACTTATGTACAAGAAAACGGACTCTTCTTACTGTCTATGTTTTGAACCATTCCTGTGACACTAGTTATAGATTCCGATGCTTCACTTCAGGTTTACTGTATCCCTCTGACCTTCATATTGACGATGAAACACAGAATGTGCATCGGAATTAAACTCAAAAGGCACAATGTCGACATCATTACAAGAAAACGGACTCTTCTTACTGTCTATGTTTTGAACCATTCCTGTGACACTAGTTATAGATTCCAATGCTACACTTCAATTTTACTGTATCCCTCTGACCTTTTTATGGACGATGAATCACAGAAATTGCATCGGTATTAAATACAAAAGGCACAATGCCGACTCAAGTACAAGAAGACTGGCTCTTCTTACTGTGTATGTTTTGAACCTTTCCTGTGAGACAGGTTTTAGATTCCGTTGCTTCACTTCCGGTTTACTGTACCCCATGGAACTTGTAATTGCCGACGAAACACAGATATTGCATCGGAATTAAATACAAAAGGCACAATACCGACTTAAGTACAAGAAAACTGACTCTTCTTACTGTCTATGATTTGAACCATTCCTGTGACACTAGTTATAGATTCCGATGCTTCACTTTAGGTCTACCGTATCCCTCTGACTTTCTTATTGACGATGAAACACAGAAATTGCATTGGAATTAAATACAAAATGCACAATGCCGACTCAAGTACAAGAACACCGGCTCTTCTTACTGTCTATGTTTTGAACCATTCCTGTGAGACCGGATTTAGATTTCGATGCTTCACTGCAGGTTTACTGCATCCCTTGGACCTTCTTATAGACGACGAAACACAGTAATTGCATCGGAATTAAATCGAAAAAGCACAATGCCGACTTAAGTACAAGAAAATTGACTCTTCTTTCTGTCTATGTTTTGAACCATTCCTGTGACACTAGTGATGGATTCCGATGCTTCACTTCAGGTTCACTGTATCCCGCTGACCGTCGTATTGACGATGAAACACAGAAATTGCACCGGAATTAAATACAAAAGGCACAATGCCGACTCAAGTACAAGATGACTGGCTATACTTCCTGTCTATGTTTTGAACCATTCCTGTGACACTAGTTATAGATTCCGATGCTTCACTTCACGTTTACTGTATTCCGCTGACCTTCTTATTGACGATGAAACACAGAAATTGCATCGGAATTATATACAAAAGGCACAATGCCGACTTAAGTACAAGTAAACTGACTCTTCTTACTGTCTATGTCTTGAACCCTTCCTGTGAGACCGGTTTTAGATTCCGATGCTTAACCTCAGGTTTACTGTATCCCTCTGACCTTCTTATTGATGATGGAACATAGAAATTGCATCGGGATTAAATACAAAAGGCACAATGCCGACTTAAGTACAAGAAAACGGACTCTTCTTGCTGTCTATGTTTTGAACCATTCCTGTGACACTTGTTATTGATTCCGATGCTTCACTTCAGGTTTACTGTATCCCTCTGACCTTCTTATTGACGATGAAACACAGAAAGTGCATCGGAATTAAACTCAAAACGCACAATGCCGACTTAATTGCAAGAGTACGGACTCTTCTTACTGTCTATGTTTGAACCATTCTTGTGACACTAGTTATAGATTCCGATGCTACACTTCAGGTTTACTGTATACCTCTGACCTTCTTATGGACGATGAAACACAGAATTTGCATCGGAATTAAATACAAAGGCATAATGCTGACTCAAGTACAAGAAGACTGGCTCTTCTTGCAGTCTATGTTTTGAAACTTTCCTGTGAGACTGGTTTTAGATTCCGTGCTTCACTTCCGGTTTACTGTACCCTACGGACCTTCTTATTGACGACGAAACACAGAAATTGCATCTGAATTAAATACAAAGGGCACAATACTGCCTCAGGTACAAGAAAACTGACTCTTCTTACTGTGAATGATTTGAACCATTCCTGTGACACTAGTTTTAGATTCTGATGCTTCACTTCAGGTTTACTGTATCCCTCTCACTTTCTTATTGACGATGAAACACTGAAATTGCATCGGAATTAAATACAAAAGGCACAATGCCGACTCAAGTACAAGAAGACTGGCTCGTCTTACTGTCTATGTTTTGAACCTTTCCTGCGAGACCGGTTTTAGATTCCGATGCTTCACTTCAGATTTACTGTATCCTGTGGACTTTCTTATTAACGACGGAAAGCAGAAATTGCATCGGTATTACATACAAAATGCACAGTGAAGACTTAAGTACAAGAAAAACTGACTCTTCTTACTTTCTATGTTTTGAACCATTCCTGTGACACTAGTTGTAGATTCCGATGCCTCACTTCAGGTGTACTGTATCCCTCTGACCTTCGTCTTGACGATGAAACACGGAAATTGCATCGGAATTAAATAGAAAAGGCACAATGCCGACTTAAGGACAAGAAAACTGACTCTTCATACTGTCTATGTTTTGAACCATTCCTGTGACACTAGTTATAGATTCCGATGCTTCACTTCAGGTTTACTGTATCGCTCTGACCTTCTCATTGACGATCAAACAGAGAAATTGCGTCGGAATTAATTACAAAAGGCACAATGCCGACTTAAGTACTAGTGAACTGACTCTTCTTACTGTCTATGTTTTTAACCATTCCTGTGACACTAGTTAAAGATTCCGATGCTTCACTGCAGGTTTAGTGTATCCCTCTGACCTTCTTATTGACGATAAAACACAGAAATTGCATCGGAATTAAATACAAAAGGCACAATGTCGACTCAAGTACAAGAAGACTGGCTCTTCTTACTGTCTATGTTTTGAACCTTTCCTGTGAGCCGGTTTTAGATTCCGAAGCAAAACTTCAGGTTTACTCTATACCTTGGACATTCCTATTGACGAGGAAACACAGATATTGCATCGGTATTAAATACAAAATGCACAGTGCCGACTTAAGTACAAGAAAACTGACTCTTCTTACTTTCTATGTTTTGAACCATTCCTGTGACACTAGTTATAGATTCTGATGCTTCACTTCAGTTTTACTGTAACCCGTAGACCTTCTTATTGACGACGAAAAGCAGAAATTGCATCGGAATTGAATACAAAATGCACAATGCCGACTTAAGTACAAGAAAACTGACTCTTCTTACTGTCTATGTTTTGAACCATTCCTGAAAACACTAGTTATACATTCCGATGCTTCACTTCAGGTTTACTGTATTCCTCTGACCTTCTTATTGACGATGAAACACAGAAATTGCATCGGAATTAAATACAAAAGGCACAATGCCGACTTAAGTACAAGTGAACTGACTCTTCTTACTGTCTATGCTTTTAACCATTCCTGTGACACTAGTTAAAGATTCCGATGCTTCACTTCAGGTTTACTGTATCCCTCTGACCCTCTTATTGACGATAAAACACAGAAATTGCATCGGAATTAAATACAAAAGGCACAATGCCGACTCAAGTAAAAGAAGACTGGCTCTTCTTACTGTCTATGTTTTGAACCTTTCCTGTGAGCCCGGTTTTAGATTCCGATGCTTCACTTCAGGTTTACTGTATCCCTTGGACATTCCTATTGACGAGGAAACACAGAAATTGCATCGGAATTAAATAGAAAAGGCACAATGCCGACGTAAGTACAAGAAAACTGACTCTTCTTACTGTCTATGTTTGAACCATTCCTGTGACACTAGTTATAGATTCAGATGCTTCACTTCAGGTTTACTGTATCCCTCTGACCTTCTTATTGACGATGAAACACAGAATGTGCATCGGTATTAAATACAAAAGGCACAATACCGACTTAAGTACAAGAAAACTGACTCTTCTTACTGTCTATGATTTGTACCATTCCTGTGACACTAGTTATAGATTCCGATGCTTCACTTTAGGTCTACCGTATCCCTCTGACTTTCTTATTGACGATGAAACACAGAAATTGCATCGGAATTAAATACAAAAGGCACAATGCCAACTGAAGTACAAGAAGACTGGCTATACTTCCTGTCTATGTTTTGAACCATTCCTGTGACACTAGTTATAGATTCCGATGCCTCACTTCACGTTTACTGTATCCCTCCGACCTTCTTTTTGACGATGAAACACAGAAATTGCATCGGAATTAAATACAAAAGGCACAATGCCGACTCAAGTACAAGAAGACTGGTTCTTCTTACTGTCTATGTTTTGAACCTTTCCTGTGAGACCGGTTTTAGATTCCGATGCTTCACTTCAGGTTTACTGTATCCCGTGGACCTTCTTATTGACGACGAAAAGCAGAAATTGCATCGGAATTTAATACAAAATGCACAATGCCGACTTAAGTACACGAAAACTGACTCTTCTTACTGTCTATGTTTTGAACCATTCCTGTGACATAGTTAAAGACTCCGATGCTTCACTTCAGGTTACCTGTATCCCTCTGACCTTCTTATTGACGACGAAACACAGAAATTGCATCGGAATTAAATACAAAAGGCACAATGCCGACTCAAGTACAAGAAGACTGGCTCTTCTTACTGTCTATGTTTTGAACCTGTCCTGTGAGCCCGGTTTTAGATTCCGATGCTTCACTTCAGGTTAACTGTATCCCTTGGACCATCTTATTGACGCCGAAACACAAAAATTGCATCGAAATTAAATGGAATAGGCACAATGCCGACATAAGTACAAGAAAACTGACTCTTCTTCCTCTCTATGTTTTGAACCATTCCTGTGACACAAGTTATAGACTCCGTTGCTTCGCTTCAGGTTTACTGTATCCCTCTGACCTTCTTATTGACGATGAAACACAGAAATTGCATCGGAATAAATTACAAAAGGCACAATGCCGACTTAAGTACAAGAAATCTGACTCTCCTTACCGTCCACGTTTTGGACCATCCCTGTGACACAAGTTATACATTCTGATGCTTCACTTCAGGTTTACTGTATCCTTGTGACCTTCTTAGTGACGATGAAACACAGAAATTGCTTCGGAATTATATACAGAAGGCACAATGCCGACTTAAGTACAAGAAAACTGACTCTTCTTACTGTCTATGACTTTAACCATTCCTGTGACACTAGTTATAGATTCCGAAACTTCACATTAGGTTTACTGTATCCGTCTGACCTTCTTATTGACGATGAAACACAGAAATTGCATCGGAATAAATACAAAAAGCACAATACCGACTTAAGTACAAGAAAACTGACTCTTCCTACTGTTTATGTTTTGAACCATTCCTGTGACACTAGTTATAGATTCCGATGCTTCACTTCAGGTTTACTGTATCCCTCTGACCTTCTTATTGACGATGAAACACAGAAATTGCATCGGAATTATATACAAAAGTCACAATGCCGACTTAAGTACAAGAAAACTGACTCTTCTTACTGTCTATGTCTTGAACCTTTCCTGTGAGACCGGTTTTAGATTCCGATGCTTAACTTCAGGTTTACTGTATCCCTCTGACCTTCTTATTGATGATGGAACATAGAAATTGCATCGGGATTAAATACAAAAGGCACAATGGCGACTTAAGTACAAGTCAACTGACTCTTCTTACTGTCTATGTTTTTAACCATTCCTGTGACACTAGTTAAAGATTCCGATGCTTCACTTCAGGTTTACTGTATCCCTCTGACCTTCTTATTGACGATAAAACACAGAAATTGCATCGGAATTAAGTACAAAAGGCACAATGTCGACTCAAGTACAAGAAGACTGGCTCTTCTTACAGTCTATGTTTTGAACCTTTCCTGTGAGCCCGGTTTTAGATTCCGAAGCTCCACTTCAAGTTTACTGTATCCCTTGGACATTCCTATTGATGACGAAACACAGAAATTGCATCGGAATTAAATACAAAAGGCACAATGGCAACGTAAGTACAAGAAAACTGACTCTGCTTACTGTCTATGTTTGAACCATTCCTGTGACACTTGTTATAGATTCCGATGCTTTACTTCAGGTTTACTGTATCCCTCTGACCTTCTTATTAACGATGAAACACAG
>NW_025727702.1:0-56237 GCF_021461385.2 Schistocerca piceifrons | reverse complement strand
CAATTTATATGTTTCATCGTCCATAAGAAGGTCAGAGAAATACAGTAAACCTGAAGTGAAGCATCAGAATCTATAAGTAGTGTCACAGGAATGGTTCAAAACATAGACAGTAAGAAGAGTCAGTTTTCTTGTACTTAAGTCGGCATTGGGCCTTTTGTGTATAAATACGATGCAATTTCTGTGTTTCATTGTCAATAAGAAGGTCAGAGGGATACAGTAAGCTTGAAGTGAAGCATCGGAAACTATAACTAGTGTCGCAGGAATGGTTCAAAGCAAAGACAGTAAAAAAAGTAACTTATCTTGTACTTAAGTCGGCATCGTGCCTTTTGTATTTAATTCCGTTGCAATTTCTATGTTTCATCGTCAATAAGAAGGTCAGAGGGATACAGTAAACCTGAAGTGAAGCATCGGAAACTATAACTAGTGTCACAGGAGTGGTTCAAACATAGACAGTAAGAAGAGTCAGTTTTCTTATACTTAAGACGGCATTGTGATTTTCGTATTTAATTCCGATGCAATTTCGCTGTTTCATCGACAATAAGAGGGTCAGAGAGATACAGTAAACCGAAGTGAAGCATCAGAATCTATAACTGGTGTCACAGGAATGGATCAAAACATAGACAGCAAGAAGAGTCAGTTTTCTTGTACTAAAGTTGGCGTTGTGCCGTTTGTATTTAATTCCGATGCAATTTCTGTGTTTCATCGTCAATAAGAAGGTCAGAGGGATACAATAAACCTGAAGAGAAGCATCGGAATCTATAACTAGTGTCACAGGAATGGTTCAAAACGTAGACAGTAAGAAGAGTCAGTTTTCTTGTACTTAAGTCGGCCTTGTGCCTCTTGTATTTAATTCCGATGCAATTTCTGTGTTTCATCGTCAGTAAGAAGGTAAGAGGGATACAGTAAACCTGAAGTGAAGCATCGGAATCTATAACTTGTGTCACAGGAATGGTTCAAACCATAGACAGTAAGAAGAGTCAGTTTTCTTGTACTTATGTCTTCATGGTGCCTATTCCATTTACTTCCGATGCAATTTCTGTGTTTCGGCGTCAATAAGAAGGTCCAAGGGATACGGTGAACCTGAAGTGAAGCATCGGAATCTAAAACCGGTCTCACAGGAAAGGTTCAAAACATAGACTGTAAGAAGAGCCAGTCCTCTTGTACTTGAGTCGGCATTGTGCCTTTTGTATTTAATCCCGGTGCAATTTCTACGTTTCAGCGTCCATAAGAAGGACAGAGGGATACAGTAAACCTGAAGTGAAGCATCGGAATCTATAACTAGTGTCACAGGAATGGTTCAAATCATAGGCAGTAAGGAGAGTCAGTTTTCTTGTACTTATGACGGCATTGGGCTTTATATATAATTACTATGCAATTTCTGTGTTTCGTCGTCAATAAGAAGGTTAAGGGATACAGTAAACCTGAAGTGAAGCATCGGAATCTATAACTAGTGTCACAGAAATGGTTCAAAGCATAGACAGTAAGAATAGCCAGTCTTCTTGTACTTGAGTCGGCATTGTGCCTCTTGTATTTAATTCCGATGCAATTTATGTGTTTTTCGTCAATAAGAAGGTCAGAGGGATACAATAAACCTGAAGTGAAGCATCGGAATCTAAAACTAGTGTCATAGGAATGGTTCAAAACATAGACAGTAAGAAGAGCCAGTCTTCTTGTACTTGGGTCGGCATTGTGCCTTTTCTATTTAATTCGGATGCACTTTCTGTGTTTCATCGTCAATAAGAAGGTCAGAGGGATACAGTAAACCTGAAGTGAAGCATCGGAATCTATAACTAGTGTCACAGGAATGGTTCAAAACATAGACAGTAAGAAGAGTCCGTTTTCTTGTACTTAGCCGGCAATGTGCCTTTTGTATTTAATTCCGATGCAATTTCCGTGTTTCATCGCCAAAAAGAAGGTCAGAGGGTTACAGTAAACCTGAAGATAAGCATCGGAATGTGTAACTAGTGACACAGGAATGGTTCAAACATAGACAGTAAGAAATGTCAGATTTCTTGTACGTTCGTCGGCATTGTGCCTTTTGTGTTCAATTCCGATGCAATTTTTTGCGTTTCGTCGTCAATAAGAAGGTCCACCGGATACAGTAAACCTGAAGTGAAGCTTTGGAATCTAAAACCGGTCTCACAGGAAAGGTTCACTACATAGACAGTTAGAAGAGCCAGTCTTCTTGTATTTGTGTCGGCGTTGTGCCTTTTGTATTTAGTTCCGATGCAATTTCTGTGTTTCATCGTCAATAAGAAGGTCAGCGGGATTCAGTAAACCTGAAGTGAAGAATCGGAATCTATAACTAGTGTCACAGGAATGGTTCAAAACATAGACAGTAAGAATAGTCAGTCTTCTTGTACTTAAGTCTTCATTGTGCCTTTTGTATTTAAATCCGATGCAATTTCTGTGTTTCATCGTCAATAAGAAGGTCAGAGGGATACAGTAAGCTTGAAGAGAAGCATCGGAATCTATAAGTGGTGTCGCAGGAGTGGTTCCAAACAAAGACAGTAAGAAAATAAAGTTTTCTTGTACTTAAGTCGGCATTGTGCCTTTTGTATTTAATTCCGATGCAATTTCTGTGTTTCATCGTCAATAAGATGGTCAGAGGGATACTGTTAACCTGATGTGAAGCATCGGAATCTATAACTAGTGTCACAGGAAAGGTTCAAAACATAGACAGTAAGAAGAGTCAGTTTTCTTGAACTTAAGTCGGCATTGTGTCTTTTGTATTTAATTCCGATGCAATTTCTGTGTTTCGTCGGCAATAAGAAGGTACAATTGATACAGTAGACCTGAAGTGAATCTTCGGAATCTATAACTAGTGTCACAAGAATAATTCAAAGCATAGACAGTAAGAAGAGTCAGTTTTCCTGTACTTAAGACGGCATTGTGCCTATTGTATTTAATTCCGATGCAATTTCTGAGTTTCCTCGTCAATAAGATGATCAGAGGGATACAGTAAACCTGAAGTGAAGCATCGGGATCCATAACTAGTGTCACAGGAATGGTTCAAAACATAGACAGTAAGAAGAGTCAGTCTTCTTGTCCTTAGGTCGGCATTGTGCCTTTTGTATTAAATTCCGATGCATTTCTATGTTACATCTTCAATAAGAAGGTCTGAGGGTACAGTAAAACTGAAGTGAAGCATCGGAAACTGTAACTAGTGTCACAGGAATGGTTCAAAGCATAGACAGTAAGAAGAGTCCGTTTTCTTGTACTTAGCCGGCAATGTGCCTTTTGTATTTAATTCCGATGCAATTTCCGTGTTTCATCGTCAAAAAGGTCAGAGGGTTACAGTAAACCTGAAGATAAGCATCGGAATGTGTAACTAGTGACACAGGAATGGTTCAAACATAGACAGTAAGAAATGTCAGATTTCTTGTACGTTCGTCGGCATTGTGCCTTTTGTGTTCAATTCCGATGCAATTTTTGCATTTCGTCGTCAATAAGAAGGTCCACCGGATACAGTAAACCTGAAGTGAAGCTTTGGAATCTAAAACCGGTCTCACAGGAAAGGTTCACTACATAGACAGTTAGAAGAGCCAGTCTTCTTGTATTTGTGTCGGCGTTGTGCCTTTTGTATTTAGTTCCGATGCAATTTCTGTGTTTCATCGTCAATAAGAAGGTCAGCGGGATTCAGTAAACCCGAAGTGAAGAATCGGAATCTATAACTAGTGTCACAGGAATGGTTCAAAACATAGACAGTAAGAATAGTCAGTCTTCTTGTACTTAAGTCTTCATTGTGCCTTTTGTATTTAAATCCGATGCAATTTCTGTGTTTCATCGTCAATAAGAAGGTCAGAGGGATACAGTAAGCTTGAAGAGAAGCATCGGAATCTATAAGTAGTGTCGCAGGAGTGGTTCCAAACAAAGACAGTAAGAAAATAAAGTTTTCTTGTACTTAAGTCGGCATTGTGCCTTTTGTATTTAATTCCGATGCAATTTCTGTGTTTCATCGTCAATAAGATGGTCAGAGGGATACTGTTAACCTGATGTGAAGCATCGGAATCTATAACTAGTGTCACAGGAAAGGTTCAAAACATAGACAGTAAGAAGAGTCAGTTTTCTTGAACTTAAGTCGGCATTGTGTCTTTTGTATTTAATTCCGATGCAATTTCTGTGTTTCGTCGGCAATAAGAAGGTACAATTGATACAGTAGACCTGAAGTGAAGCTTCGGAATCTATAACTAGTGTCACAAGAATAATTCAAAGCATAGACAGTAAGAAGAGTCAGTTTTCCTGTACTTAAGACGGCATTGTGCCTATTGTATTTAATTCCGATGCAATTTCTGAGTTTCCTCGTCAATAAGATGATCAGAGGGATACAGTAAACCTGAAGTGAAGCGTCGGAATCTATAACTAGTGTCACAGGAATGGTTCAAAACATAGACGGTAAGAAGAGTCAGTTTTCTTGTACTTAAGTCGGCATTGTGCCATTTGTATTTAATTCCGATGCAATTTCTGTGTTTCATCGTCAATACGATGGTCAGAGGGATACAGTAAACCTGAAGTGAAGAATTGGAATCTATAAGTAGTGTCACAGGAATGGTTCAAATCCTAGACAGTAAGAAGAGGCAGTCTACTTGTACTTAAGTCGGCACTGAGCCATTTGTGATTAATTCCAATACAATTTCTGTGTTTCATCGTCAATAAGAAGGTTACAGGGATACAGTAAGCTTGAAGTGAAGCATCGGAATATATAACTAGTGTCACAGGAATGGTTCAAAACATAGACAGTGTGAAGAGTCAGTTTTCTTGTACAAAAGTGGACATTGTGTCTTTTGTATTTAATTCCGACGATATTTATGTGTTTCATCGTCAATAAGAAGGACAGAGGGATACAGAAAACCTGTAGTGAAGCAGCGGAATCAATAACTAGTGTCACAGGAATGGTTCAAAACATAGACAATAAGAAGAATCAGTTTTCTTGTACTTAAGTCGTCATTGTGACATTTGTATTTAAGTCCGATGCAATTTCTGTTTTTCATCGTCAATAAGGAGGTCGGAGGGATTCAGTAAACCTGAAGTGAAGCATCGGAATCTATAACTAGTGTCACAGGAATGGTGCAAAACATAGTCAGTACGAAGAGCCAGTCTTCTTGTACTTGAGTCGGCATTGAGCATTTTGTATTTAATTCCGATGCAATTTTTGTGTTTCGCCGTCAATAAGAAGGTCAGAGGGATACAGTAAGCTTGAAGTGAAGCATCGGAATATATAGCTAGTGTCACAGGAATGGTTCAAAACATAGACAGTTAGAAGAGTCAGTTTTCTTGTACTTAAGTGGGCATTGTGTCTTTTGTATTTAAATCCGATGAAATTTCTGTGATTCTTCGTAAATAAGAAGGTCAGAGGGATACAGAAAACCTGAAGTGAAGCATCGGAATCTATAACTAGTGTCACAGGAATGGTTCAAAACATAGACAGTAAGGAGAGTCAGTTTTCTTGTACTTGAGACGGCATTGTGCCTTTTGTATTTAATTCCGATGCAATATCTGTGTTTCATCGTCAATAAGAAGGTCAGAGGGATACATTAAACCTGAAGTGATGCATCAGAATCTATAACTAGTGGCACAGGAATGGTTAAAAACATAGACAGTAAGAAGAGTCAGTTATCTTGTATGTAAGTAGGCATTGTGCCTTTTATATTTAATTACGATGCAATTTCTGTGTTTCACCGTCAATAAGAAGGTCAGAGGGATACAGTAAACGTGAAGTGAAGCATCGGGATCCATAACTAGTGTCACAGGAATGGTTCAAAACATAGACAGTAAGAAGAGTCAGTCTTCTTGTCCTTAGGTCGGCATTGTGCCTTTTGTATTAAATTCCGATGCATTTCTATGTTACATCTTCAATAAGAAGGTCTGAGGGTACAGTAAAACTGAAGTGAAGCATCGGAAACTGTAACTAGTGTCACAGGAATGGTTCAAAACATAGACAGTAAGAAGAGTCAGTTTTCTTGTACTTAAGTCGGCATTGTGCCATTTGTATTTAATTCCGAAGCAATTTCTGTGTTTCATCGTCAATAAGAAGGTTAGAGGGAGACAGTAAACATGAAGTGAAGCATCGGAATCTATAACTAGTGTCACAGGAATGGTTCAATACATAGACAGTAAGAAGATTCAGTTTTCTTGTACTTAAGTCGGCATTGTGCCTTTTGTATTTAATTCCGATGCAATTTCTGTGTTTCATCGTCAATAAGAAGGTCAGAGGGATACAGTAAACATGAAGTAAAGCATCGGAATCTATAACTAGTGTCACAGGAATGGTTCAAACATATACAGTTAGAAGAGTCAGTTTTCCTGTACTTTAGTCGGCATTGTGCCTTTGCTATGTAATTCCGATGCAATTTCTGTGTTTCGTCGTCAATAAGAAGGTCCACGGGATACAGTAATCCTGAAGTGAAGCATCGTATTTTAAAACCGGTCTCACAGGAAAGGTTCATAACATAGACAGTAAGAAGAGCCAGTCTTCTTGTACTTGAGTTGTCGTTGTGCCTTTTGTATTTAATTCCGATGCAATTTCTGTGTTTCATCGTCAATAAGAAGGTCCAAGGGACTCAGTAAACCTGAAGTGAAGAATCGGAATCTATAACTAGTGTCTCAGGAATGGTTCAAAACATAGACAGTAAGAAGAGTCAGTCTTCTTGTACTTAAGTCGGCATTGTGAATTTTGTATTTAATTCCGATGCAATTTCTGTGTTTCATCGTCAATAAGAAGGTCAGAGTGATACAGTATGCTTGAAGTGAAGCATCGGAATCTATAACTAATGTCACAGGAATGGTTCAAAACAAAGACAGTAAGAAAAGTAAGTTTTCTTGTACTTAAGTCGGCATTGTGCCTTTTGTATGTAATTCCGATGCAGTTTCTGTGTTTCATCGTCAATAAGAAAGTCAGAGGGATACGGTAGACCTGAAGTGAAGCATCGGAATCTATAACTAATGTAACCAGAATGGTTCAAAACATAGACAGTAAGAAGAGTCAGTTTTCCTGTACTTACGACGGCATTGTGCCTTTTGTATTTAATTCCAATGCAATTTCTGTGTTTCATCGTCAATAAGAAGGTAAGAGGTATACAGTAAACCTGAAGTGAAGCATCGGAATCTGTAACTAGTGACACAGGAATGGTTCAAAACATAGACAGTAAGAAGAGTCAGTTTCCTTGTACTTAAGTCGGCATTGTGCCATTTGTATTTAATTCCGAAGCAATTTCTGTGTTTCATCGTCAATAAGAAGGTTAGAGGGATACAGTAAACATGAAGTGAAGCATCGGAATCTATAACTAGTGTCACAGGAACGGTTCAATACATAGACAGTAAGAAGATTCAGTTCTCTTGTACTTAAGTTGCATTGTGCCTTTTGTATTTAATTCCGATGCAATTTCTGTGTTTCATCGTCAATAAGAAGGTCAGAGGGTACAGTAAACCTGAAGTGAAGCATCGGAATCTATAAGTAGTGTCACAGGAATGGTTCAAAACATAGACAGTAAGAAGAGTCAGTTTTCTTGTCCTTAAGTCGGCATTGTGCCTTTTCTATTTCATTCCGATGCAATTTCTGTGATTCATCGTCAATAAGGAGGTCAGAGGGATACAGTAAACCTGAAGTGAAGCATCGGAATGTATAACTAGTGTCACAGGAATGGTTCAAAACATAGACAGTAAGAAGAGTCAGTTTTCTTGTACTTAAGTCGGTATTGTGCCTTTTGTATTTAATTCCGATGCAATTTCTGTGTTTCGTCGTCAATAAGATGGTCCATGGGGTACAGTAAACAGGAAGTGAAGCAACGGAATCTAAAACCTGTCTCACAGGAAACGTTCAAAACATAGACAATGAGAAGAGCCAGTCTTCTTGTACTCGAGTCGGCATTGTGCCTTTTGTATTTAATTCCGATGCAATTTCTATGTTCCATCACCAATAAGAAGTTCAGAGGGATACTGTAAACCGGAAGTTAAGCAACGGAATCTAAAAACCTGTCTCACAGGAAAGGTTCAAAACATAGACAGTAAGAAGAGTCAGTTTTCTTGTACTTAAGTCGGCATTGTGCCTTCAGTATATAAATCAGAAGCAATTTCTGTGTTTCATCGTCAATAAGATGGTCACAGGGATTCAGTAAACCTGAGGTGAAGCATCGGAATCTATAACTAGTGTCACAGGAATGGTTCAAAACATGGACAGTAAGAAGAGTCAGTTTTCTTGTACTTAAGTCGGCATTGTGCCTTTTGTATTTTATTGCGATGCAACTTCTGTGTTTCATCATCAATAAGAAGGTCAGATGGATACAGTAAACCTGAAGTGAAGCATCGGAATCCTTAACTTGTGTCACAGGAATGGTTCAAGAAGAGACAGTTTTCCTGTACTTATGTCGGCATTGTGAATATTCAATTTAATTCCAATGCAATTTCTTTCTTTCGTCGTCAATAAGAAGGTCCAAGGGATACGGTAAACCTGAAGTAAAGCATTGGAATCTAAAACATGTCTCACAGGAAAGGTTCAAGGCATAGACAGTAAGAAGAGCCAGTCTTCTTGTACTTGAGTCGGCATTGTGCGTTTTGTATTTAATTCCGATGCAGTTTCTGTGTTTTATCGTCAATATAAAGGTAAGAGGGATACAGTAAACCTGAAGTGAAGCATCGGAATCTATAACTAGTGTCACAGTAATGGTTCAAACATAGACAGTAAGAAGAGTCAGTTCTCTTATACTTAAGTCGGCATTGATGCTTCTGTATTTCATTCCGATGCTATATCTGTGTTTCGTCGTCAATAGGAATATCCAAGGGATACAGCAAACCTGAATTGAAGCATCGGAATCTAAAACCGGGCTCACAGGAAAGGTTGAAAACATAGACAGTAAGAAGAGCCAGTCTTCTTGTACATGAGTCGGCATTGTGCCTTTTGTTTTTAATCCCGATCCAATTTATATGTTTCATCGTCCATAAGAAGGTCAGAGGGATACAGTAAACCTGAAGTGAAGCATCAGAATCTATAAGTAGTGTCACAGGAATGGTTCAAAACATAGACACTAAGAAGAGTCAGTTTTCTTGTACTTAAGTCGGCATTGGCCTTTTGTATATAAATACGATGCAATTTCTGTGTTTCATTGTCAATAAGAAGGTCAGAGGGATACAGTAAGCTTGAAGTGAAGCATCGGAAACTATGACTAGTGTCACAGGAATGGTTCAAAACAAAGACAGTAAAAAAGTAACTTATCTTGTACTTAAGTCGGAATTGTGCCTTTTGTATTTAATTCCGTTGCAATTTCTATGTTTCATCGTCAATAAGAAGGTCTGAGGGATACAATAAACCTGAAGTGAAGCATCGGAATCTATAACTAGTGTCACAGGAATGGTTCAAAACGTAGACAGTAAGAAGAGTCAGTTTTCTTGTACTTAAGTCGGCCTTGTGCCTCTTGTATTTAATTCCGATGCAATTTCTATGTTTCATCGTCAGTAAGAAGGTAAGAGGGATACAATAAACCTGAAGTGAAGCATCGGATTCTATAACTAGTGTCACAGGAATGGTTCAAAACGTAGACAGTAAGAAGAGTCAGTTTTCTTGTACCTAAGTCGGGCTAGTGCCTCTTGTATTTAATTCCGATGCAATTTCTGTGTTTCATCGTCAGCAAGAAGGTAAGAGGGATACAGTAAACCTGAAGTGAAGCATCGGAATCTATAACTTGTGTCACAGGAATGGTTCAAAACATAGACAGTAAGAAGAGTCAGTTTTCTTGTACTTATGTCTTCATTATGCCTATTCCATTTACTTCCGATGCAATTTCTGTGTTTCGGCGTCAATGAGAAGGTCCAAGGGATACGGTGAACCTGAAGTGAAGCACCGGAATCTAAAACCGGTCTCACAGGAAAGGTTCAAAACATAGACTGTAAGAAGAGCCAGTCCTCTTGTACTTGAGTCGGCATTGAGCATTTTGTATTTAATTCCGATGCAATTTCTGTGTTTCATTGTCAATAAGAAGGTCAGAGGGATACAGTAAACCTGAAGTGAAGAATTGGAATCTATAAGTAGTGTCACAGGAATGGTTCAAATCCTAGACAGTAAGAAGAGGCAGTCTACTTGTACTTAAGTCGGCACTGAGCCATTTGTGATTAATTCCAATACAATTTCTGTGTTTCATCGTCAATAAGAAGGTTACAGGGATACAGTAAGCTTGAAGTGAAGCATCGGAATATATAACTAGTGTCACAGGAATGGTTCAAAACATAGACAGTATGAAGAGTCAGTTTTCTTATACAAAAGTGGACATTGTGTCTTTTGTATTTAATTCCGACGATACTTATGTGTTTCATCGTCAATAAGAAGGACAGAGGGATACAGAAAACCTGTAGTGAAGCAGCGGAATCAATAACTAGTGTCACAGGAATGGTTCAAAACATAGACAGTAAGAAGAGTCAGTTTTCTTGTACTTAAGTCGTCATTGTGCCATTTGTATTTAAGTCCGATGCAATTTCTGTTTTTCATCGTCAATAAGGAGGTCGGAGGGATTCAGTAAACCTGAAGTGAAGCATCGGAATCTATAACTAGTGTCACAGGAATGGTTCAAAACATAGTCAGTACGAAGAGCCAGTCTTCTTGTACTTGAGTCGGCATTGAGCATTTTGTATTTAATTCCGATGCAATTTCTGTGTTTCGCCGTCAATAAGAAGGTCAGAGGGATACAGTAAGCTTGAAGTGAAGCATCGGAATATATAGCTAGTGTCACAGGAATGGTTCAAAACATAGACAGTTAGAAGAGTCAGTTTTCTAGTACTTAAGTGGGCATTGTGTCTTTTGTATTTAAATCCGATGAAATTTCTGTGATTCTTCGTAAATAAGAAGGTCAGAGGGATACAGAAAACCTGAAGTGAAGCATCGGAATCTATAACTAGTGTCACAGGAATGGTTCAAAACATAGACAGTAAGGAGAGTCAGTTTTCTTGTACTTGAGACGGCATTGTGCCTTTTGTATTTAATTCCGATGCAATATCTGTGTTTCATCGTCAATAAGAAGGTCAGAGGGATACATTAAACCTGAAGTGATGCATCAGAATCTATAACTAGTGGCACAGGAATGGTTAAAAACATAGACAGTAAGAAGAGTCAGTTATCTTGTATGTAAGTAGGCATTGTGCCTTTTATATTTAATTACGATGCAATTTCTGTGTTTCATCGTCATTAAGAAGGTCAGAGGGATACAGTAAACGTGAAGTGAAGTATCGGGATCCATGACTAGTGTCACAGGAATGGTTCAAAACATAGACAGTAAGAAGAGTCAGTCTTCTTGTACTTAGGTCGGCATTGTGCCTTTTGTATTGAATTCCGATGCATTTCTATGTTACATCTTCAATAAGAAGGTCAGAGGGATACAGTAAAACTGAAGTGAAGCATCGGAAACTGTAACTAGTGTCACAGGAATGGTTCAAAACATAGACAGTAAGAAGAGTCAGTTTTCTTGTACTTAAGTCGGCATTGTGCCATTTGTATTTAATTCCGAAGCAATTTCTGTGTTTCATCGTCAATAAGAAGGTTAGAGGGATACAGTAAACATGAAGTGAAGCATCGGAATCTATAACTAGTGTCACAGGAATGGTTCAATACATAGACAGTAAGAAGATTCAGTTCTCTTGTACTTAAGTCGGCATTGTGCCTTTTGTATTTAATTCCGATGCAATATCTGTGTTTCATCGTCAATAAGAAGGTCAGAGGGATACATTAAACCTGAAGTGATGCATCAGAATCTATAACTAGTGGCACAGGAATGGTTAAAAACATAGACAGTAAGAAGAGTCAGTTATCTTGTATGTAAGTAGGCATTGTGC
The DNA here is from genome assembly GCF_021461385.2 of Schistocerca piceifrons. Classification (NCBI taxonomy): domain Eukaryota; kingdom Metazoa; phylum Arthropoda; class Insecta; order Orthoptera; family Acrididae; genus Schistocerca; species Schistocerca piceifrons. Next base: position 44,426 of record NW_025727702.1, on the reverse strand, counting down.
CTTTTATATTTAATTACGATGCAATTTCTGTGTTTCATCGTCATTAAGAAGGTCAGAGGGATACAGTAAACGTGAAGTGAAGTATCGGGATCCATGACTAGTGTCACAGGAATGGTTCAAAACATAGACAGTAAGAAGAGTCAGTCTTCTTGTACTTAGGTCGGCATTGTGCCTTTTGTATTGAATTCCGATGCATTTCTATGTTACATCTTCAATAAGAAGGTCAGAGGGATACAGTAAAACTGAGGTGAAGCATCGGAAACTGTAACTAGTGTCACAGGAATGGTTCAAAACATAGACAGTAAGAAGAGTCAGTTTTCTTGTACTTAAGTCGGCATTGTGCCATTTGTATTTAATTCCGAAGCAATTTCTGTGTTTCATCGTCAATAAGAAGGTTAGAGGGATACAGTAAACATGAAGTGAAGCATCGGAATCTATAACTAGTGTCACAGGAATGGTTCAATACATAGACAGTAAGAAGATTCAGTTCTCTTGTACTTAAGTCGGCATTGTGCCTTTTGTATTTAATTCCGATGCAATTTCTGTGTTTCATCGTCAATAAGAAGGTCAGAGGGATACAGTAAACATGAAGTAAAGCATCGGAATCTATAACTAGTGTCACAGGAATGGTTCAAACATATACAGTTAGAAGAGTCAGTTTTCCTGTACTTTAGTCGGCATTGTGCCTTTGCTATGTAATTCCGATGCAATTTCTGTGTTTCGTCGTCAATAAGAAGGTCCACGGTATACAGTAAACCTGAAGTGAAGCATCGTATTTTAAAACCGGTCTCACAGGAAAGGTTCATAACATAGACAGTAAGAAGAGCCAGTCTTCTTGTACTTGAGTTGTCGTTGTGCCTTTTGTATTTAATTCCGCTGCAATTTCTGTGTTTGATCGTCAATAAGAAGGTCCAAGGGATTCAGAAAACCTGAAGTGAAGAATCGGAATCTATAACTAGTGTCTCAGGAATGGTTCAAAACATAGACAGTAAGAAGAGTCAGTCTTCTTGTACTTAAGTCGGCATTGTGAATTTTGTATTTAATTCCGATGCAATTTCTGTGTTTCATCGTCAATAAGAAGGTCAGAGGGATACAGTAAGCTTGAAGTGAAGCATCGGAATCTATAACTAGTGTCACAGGAATGGTTCAAAACAAAGACAGTAAGAAAAGTAAGTTTTCTTGTACTTAAGTCGGCATTGTGCCTTTTGTAAGTAATTCCGATGCAGTTTCTGTGTTTCATCGTCAATAAGAAAGTCAGAGGGATACGGTAGACCTGAAGTGAAGCATCGGAATCTATAACTAATGTAACAAGAATGGTTCAAAACATAGACAGTAAGAAGAGTCAGTTTTCCTGTACTAACGACGGCATTGTGCCTTTTGTATTTAATTCCAATGCAATTTCTGTGTTTCATCGTCAATAAGAAGGTAAGAGGTATACAGTAAACCTGAAGTGAAGCATCGGAATCTGTAACTAGTGACACAGGAATGGTTCAAAACATAGACAGTAAGAAGAGACAGTTTCCTTGTACTTAAGTCGGCATTGTGCCTTTTGTATTTAATTCCGATGCAATTTTTGTGTTTCATCGTCTATAAGAAGGTCAGAGGGATACAGTAAACCTGAAGTGAAGCATCGGAATGTATAACTAGTGTCACAGGAATGGTTCAAACCATAGACAGTAAGAACAGTCAGTTTTGTTGAACTTAAGTCGTCATTGTGCCTTTTCTATTAAATTCCGATGCAATGCTGTGTTTCGTCGTCGATAAGAAGGTCCAAGGGGTACAGTAAACCTGAAGTGAAGCTTCGGAACCTATAAGTAGTGTCACAAGAATAATTCAAAACATAGACTGTAAGAAGGGTCAGTTTTCCTGTACTTAAGACGGCATTGTGCATTTTGTATTCAATTCCGATGCAATTTTTGTTTTTCATCGTCTATAAGAAGGTCAGAGGGATACAGTAAACCTTAATTGAAGCATCGGAATCTATAACTAGTGTCACAGGAATAGTTTAAAGCATAGAGAGTAAGAAGAGCCAGTCTTCTTGTACTTGAGTCGGCATTGTGCCTTTTGTGTTTGATTCCGATGCAATTTCTGTGTTTCATCGTCAATAAGTAGGTCAGAGGGATACTGTAAACCTGAAGTGAAGCATCGGAATCTATAACTAGTGTCACAGGAATGGTTCAAAACATAGACAGTAAGAAGAGTCAGTCTTCTTGTACTTAAGTCGGCACTGAGCCATTTGTATTTAATTCCGATGCAATTTCTGTGTTTCTTCGTCAATAAGAAGGACAGAGGTATACAGTAAGCTTGAAGTGAAGCATCGGAATATATAACTAGTGTCACAGGAATGGTTCAAAGCATAGACAGAAAGAAGTGTCAGTTTTCCTGTACTTAAGACGGCATTTTGCCTTTTGTATTTAATTCCGATGCAGTTTCTGTGTTTCATCGTCAATAAGAACGTCAGCGGGATTCAGTAAACCTGAAGTGAAGAATCGGAATCTATAAGTAGTGTCACAGGAATGGTTCAAAACATAGACAGTAAGAAGAGGCAGTCTTCTTGTACTTAAGTCGGCACTGAGCCTTTTGTGATTAATTCCGATGCAATTTCTGTGTTTCATCGTCAATAAGAAGGTTAGAGGTATACAGTAAGCGTGAAGTGAAGCATCGGAATATATAACTAGTGTCACAGGAAAGGTTCAAAACATAGACAGTTAGAAGAGTCAGTTTTATTGTACTTAAGTGGGCATTGTGTCTTTTGTATTTAAATCCGATGAAATTTCTGTGACTCATCGTCAATAAGAAGATCAGAGGGATACAGAAAACCTGAAGTGAATCATCGGAATCTATAACTATTGTCACAGGAATGGTTCAAAGCATAGACAGTAAGAAGAGTCAGTTTTCTTGTACTTGAGACGGCATTGTGCCTTTTGTATTTAATTCCGATGCAATATCTGTGTTACATCATCAATAAGAAGGTCAGAGGGATACAGTAAACCTGAAGTGAAGCATCGGGATCCATAACTAGTGTCACAGGAATGGTTCAAAACATAGTCCGTAAGAAGAGTCAGTCTTCTTGTACTTAAGTCAGCATTGTGCCTTTTGTATTAAATTCCGATGCATTTTCTATGTTTCATATTCAATAAGAAGGTCAGAGGGATACAGTAAACCTGAAGTGAAGCATCGGAAACTGTAACTAGTGTCACAGGAGTGGTTCAAATCGTAGACAGTAAGACGAGTCAGTTTTCTTGTACTTAAGTCGGCATTGTGACTTTTGTATTTAATTCCGATGCAATTTCTGTGTTTCATCGACAATAAGAGGGTCAGAGAGAAACAGTAAACCCAAAGTGAAGCATCAGAATTTAAAACCGGTCTCACAGGAAAGGTTCATAACATAGACAGTAAGAAGAGCCAGTCTTCTTGTACTTGAGTCGTCGTTGTGCCATTTGTATTTCATTCCGATGCAATTTCTGTGTTTCATCGTCAATAAAAGGTCCAAGGGATTCAGTAAACCTGAAGTGAAGAATCGGAATCTATAACTAGTGTCACAGGAATGGTTCAAAACATAGACAGTAAGAAGAGTCAGTCTTCTTGTACGTAAGTCGGCATTGTGCCTTTTGTATTTCATTCCGATGCAATTTCTGTGTTTCATCGTCAATAAGAACGTCAGAGGGATACAGTAAGCTTGAAGTGAAGCATCGGAATCTATAACTAGTGTCACAGGAATGGTTCAAACAAAGACAGTAAGAAAAGTAAGTTTTCTTGTACTTAAGTCTTCATTGTGCCTTTTGTATTTAATTCCGATGCAATTTCTGTGATTCATCGTCAATAAGAAAGTCAGAGGGATACAGTAAACCTGAAAAGAAGCATCGGAATGTATAACAAGTGTCACAAGAATGGTTCAAAACATAGACAGTAAGATGATTCAGTTTTCCTGTACTTAAGACGGCATTGTGCCTATTGTATTTAATTCCGATGCAATTTCTGTGTTTCATCGTCAATAAGAAGGTCCGAGGGATACAGTAAACCTGAAGTGAAGCATCGGAATCTGTAACTAGTGACACAGGAATGGTTCAAAACATAGACAGTAAGAAGAGTCAGTTTCCTTGTTATTAAGTCGGCATTGTGCCTTTTGTATTTAATTCCGATGCAATTTTTGTGTTTCATCGTCAATAAGAAGGTCAGAGGGATACAGTAAACCTGGAGTGAAGCATCGGAATCTATAACTAGTGTCACAGGAATGGTTCAAAACATAGACAGTAAGAAGAGTCAGTTTTCTTGTACTTAAGACGGCATTGTGCCTTTTGTGTTTAATTCCTATGCAATTTCTGTGTTTCATCGTCAATAAGAAGGTCAGAGGGATACAGTAAACCTAAAGTGAAGCACGGAATCTATAAATAGTGTCACAGGAATGGTTCAAAACATGGACAGTAAGAAGAGTCAGTTTCCTTGTACATAAGCCGGTATTGTGCTTTTGTATTTAATTCCGATGCAATAATTGTGTTTTTCTTCGTCAATAAGAAGGTCAGAGGGATACAGTAAACCTGAATTGAAGCATCGGAATCTATAACTAGTGTCACAGGAATGGTTCAAAACATAGAAAGTAAGAAGCGTCAGTTTTCTTGTACTTAAGTCGGTATTGTGCCTTTTGTATTTAATTCCAATGCAATTTCTGTGTTTCGTCGTCAATAATAAGGTCCAAGGGATACAGTAATCCTGAAGTGAAGCATCGGAATCTAAAACCGGTCTCACAGGAATGGTTCAAAACATAGACAGTAAGAAGAGTCAGTCTTCTTCTACTTAAGTCGGCATTGAGCCTTTTGCATTTAATTCCGATGCAATTTCTGTGTTTCTTCGTCAATAAGAAGGTCAGAGGGATACAGTAAGCTTGAAGTGAAGCATCTGAATATATAACTACTGTCACAGGTATTGTTCAAAACATAGACAGTAAGAAGAGTCAGTTTTCTTGCACTTAAGTGGGCTTTGTGTCTTTTGTATTTAATTCCGATGAAATATCTGTGTTTAATCGTCTATATGAAGGTCAGAGGGATACAGGAAACCTGAAGTGAAGCATCGGAATTTATAACTAGTGTCACAGTAAAGGTTCAACGCATAGACAGTAAGAAGACTCAGTTATCTTGTACTTAAGTAGGCACTGTGCCTTTTCTATTTAATTCCGATGCAATTTCTGTGTTTCATCGTCAATAAGAGGGTCAGAGGGATACAGTAAACCTGAAGTGAAGCATCGGAATATATAACTAGTGTCACAGGAAAGGTTAAAACATAGACAGTAAGAAGAGTCAGTTAACTTGTACATAAGTTGGCATTGTGCCTTTTGTATTTAATTCCGATGCAATTTATGTGTTTCATCGTCAATAAGAAGGACAGAGGAATACAGAAAACCTGTAGTGAAGCATCGGAATCTATAACTAGTGTCACAGGAATGGTTCAAAACATAGACAGTAAGAAGAGTCAGTTTTCTTGTACTTAAGTCATCATTGTGCCATATGTATATAAGTCCAATGGAATTTCTGTTTTTCATCGTCAATAAGGAGGTCGGATGGATACAGTAAACCTGAAGTGAAGCATCTGAATCTGTAACTAGTGTCACAGGAATGGTTCAAAACATAGACAGTAAGAAGAGCCAGTCTTCTTGTACTTGAGTCGGCATTGAGCCTTTTGTATTTAATTCCGATGCAATTTCTGTGTTTCGTCGTCAATAAGAAGGTCAGAGGGATACAGTAAGCTTGAAGTGAAGCATCGGAATATATAACTAGTGTCACAGGAAAGGTTCAAAACATAGACAGTTAGAAGAGTCAGTTTTCTTGTACTTAAGTGGGCATTGTGTCTTTTGTATTTAAATCCGATGATATTTCTGTGACTCATCGTCAATAAGAAGATCAGAGGGATACAGAAAACCTGAAGTGAAGCATCGGAATCTATAACTATAGTCACAGGATTGGTTCAAAGCATAGACAGTAAGAAGAGTCAGTTTCCTTGTACTTGAGACGGCATTGTGCCTTTTGTAATTAATTCCGATGCAATATCTGTGTTTCATCGTCAATAAGAAGGTCAGAGGGATACAGTAAACCTGAAGTGAAGCATCGGGATCCATAACTAGTGTCACAGGAATGGTTCAAAACATAGACAGTAAGAAGAGTCAGTCTTCTTGTACTTAAGTCGGCATTGTGCCTTTTGTATTAAATTCCGATGCATTTTCTATGTTTCATATTCAATAAGAAGGTCAGAGGAATACAGTAAACCTGAAGTGAAGCATCGGAAACTGTAACTAGTGTCACAGGAGTGGTTCAAAACATAGACAGTAAGACGAGTCAGTTTTCTTGTACTTAAGTCGGCATTGTGACTTTTGTATTTAATTCCGATGCAATTTCTGTGTTTCATCGACAATAAGAGGGTCAGAGAGATACAGTAAACCCGAAGTGAAGCATCAGAATCTGTAACTGGTGTCACAGGAATGGTTCAAAACATAGACAGTAAGAGGAGTCAGTTTTCTTGTACTTAAGTCGGCATTGTGCCTTTTGTATTTAATTCCGATGCAATTTCTGTGTTTCATCGGCAATAAGAAGGTTAGAGGGATACAGTAAACCTGAAGTGAAGCATCGGAATCTATAACTAGTGTCACAGGAATTGTTCAATACATAGACAGTAAGAAGAGTCAGTGTTTTTTGTACTTAAGTCGGTATTGTGCCTTTTGTATTTAATTCCGATGCAATTTCTGTGTTTCTCATCGTCAATAAGAAGGTCAGAGGGATACAGTAAACCTGAAGTGAAGCATCGGAATCTATAACTAGTGTCACAGGAATGGTTCAAAACATATACAGTAAGAAGAGTCAGTTTTCTTGTACTTAAGTCGGCATTGTGCCTTTGCTGTGTAATTCCTATGCAATTTCTGTGTTTCGTCGTCAATAACAAGGTTTATGGGATACAGTAAACCTGAAGTGAGGCATCGGAATTTAAAACCGGTCTCACAGGAAAGGTTCATAACATAGACAGTAAGAAGAGCCAGTCTTCTTGTACTTGAGTCGTCGTTGTGCCTTTTGTATTTCATTCCGATGCAATTTCTGTGTTTCATCGTCAATAAAAGGTCCAAGGGATTCAGTAAACCTGAAGTGAAGAATCGGAATCTATAACTAGTGTCACAGGAATGGTTCAAAACATAGACAGTAAGAAGATTCAGTCTTCTTGTACGTAAGTCCCCATTGTGCCTTTTGAATTTCTTTCCGATGCAATTTCTTTGTTTCATCGTCAATAAGAACGTCAGAGGGATACAGTAAGCTTGAAGTGAAGCATCGGAATCTATAACTAGTGTCACAAGAATGGTTCAAACAAAGACAGTAAGAAAAGTAAGTTTTCTTGTACTTAAGTCTTCATTGTACCTTTTGTATTTAATTCCGATGCAATTTCTGTGATTCATCGTCAATAAGAAAGTCAGAGGGATACAGTGGACCTGAAAAGAAGCATCGGAATCTATAACTAGTGTCACAAGAATGGTTCAAAACATAGACAGTAAGAAGAGTCAGTTTTCCTGTACTTAAGACGGCATTGTGCCTATTGTATTTAATTCCGATGCAATTCCTGTGTTTCATCGTCAATAAGAAGGCCAGAGGGATACAGTAAACCTGAAGTGATGCATCGGAATCTGTAACTAGTGACACAGGAATGGTTCAAAACATAGACAGTAAGAAGAGTCAGTTTCCTTGTACTTAAGTCGGCATTGTGCCTTTTGTATTTAATTCCGATGCAATTTTTGTGTTTCATCGTCAATAAGAAGGTCAGAGGGATACAGTAAACCTGAAGTGAAGCATCGGAATCTATAACTAGTGTCACAGGAATGGTTCAAAACATAGACAGTAAGAAGAGTCAGTTTTCTTGTACTTAAGACGGCATTGTGCATTTTGAGTTTAATTCCTATGCAATTTCTGTGTTTCATCGTCAATAAGAAGGTCAGAAGGATACAGTAAACCTAAAGTGAAGCACGGAATCTATAAGTAGTGTCACAGGAATGGTTCAAAACATAGACTGTAAGAAGTGTCAGTTTCCTTGTACATAAGCCGGTATTGTGCTTTTGTATTTAATTCCGATGCAATAATTGTGTTTTTCTTCGTCAATAATCAGGTCAGAGGGATACAGTAAACCTGAATTGAAGCATCGGTATCTATAACTAGTGTCACAGGAATGGTTCAAAACATAGAAAGTAAGAAGCGTCAGTTTTCTTGTACTTAAGTCGGCATTGTGCCTTTTGTATTTAATTCCAATGCAATTTCTGTGTTTCGTCGTCAATAATAAGGTGCAAGGGAGACAGTAATCCTGAAGTGAAGCATCGGAATCTAAAACCAGTCTCACAGGAATGGTTCAAAACATAGACAGTAAGAGGAGTCAGTCTTCTTGTACTTAAGTCTTCATTGAGCATTTTGCATTTAATTCCGATGCAATTTCTGTGTTTCTTCGTCAATAAGAAGGTCAGAGGGATACAGTAAGCTTGAAGTGAAGCATCTGAATATATAACTACTGTCACAGGAATTGTTCAAAACATAGACAGTAAGAAGAGTCTGTTTTCTTGCACTTAAGTGGGCTTTGTGTCTTTTGTATTTAATTCCGATGAAATTTCTGTGTTTAATCGTCTATATGAAGGTCAGAGGGATACAGAAAACCTGAAGTGAAGCATCGGAATTTATAACTAGTGTCACAGTAAAGGTTCAACGCATAGACAGTAAGAAGACTCAGTTATCTTGTACTTAAGTAGGCACTGTGCCTTTTGTATTTAATTCCGATGCAATTTCTGTGTTTCATCGTCAATAAGAGGGTCAGAGGGATACAGTAAACCTGAAGTGAAGCATCGGAATATATAACTAGTGTCACAGGAAAGGTTAAAACATAGACAGTAAGAAGAGTCAGTTAACTTGTACATAAGTTGGCATTGTGCCTTTTGTATTTAATTCCGATGCAATTTCTGTGTTTCATCGTCAATAAGAAGGTCAGAGGGATACAGTAAACCTGAAGTGAAGCATCGGAATCTATAACTAGTGTCACAGGAATGGTTCAAAACATAGACAGTAAGAAGAGTCAGTTTTCTTGTACTTAAGTCGGCATTGTGCCTTTTGTAAATAATTGCGATGCAATGTCTGTGTTTCATCGTCAATGAGAAGGTCAGACTGAAACAGTAAACATGAAGTGAAGCATCGGAATCTATAACTAGTGTCATAGGAATGGTTCAAAACATAGACAGTAAGAAGGGTCAGTCTTCTTGTACTTAAGACGGCATTGAGCCTTTTGTATTTAATTCCGATGCAATTTCTGTGTTTCACCGTCAACACGAAGGTCAGAGGGATACAGTAAACCTGAAGTGAAGCATCGGAATCTATAACTAGTGTCACAGGAATGGTTCAAAACACAGACAGTAAGAAGAGTCAGATTTCTTGTACTTAAGTCGTCATTGTGCCTTTTGTATTTAATTCCGATGCAATTTCTGAGTTTCATCGTCAATAAGGCGGTCGGAGGGATACAGTAAACCTAAAGTGAAGCATCGGAATCTATAACTAGTGTCACAGGAATGGTTCATAGCATAGACATTAAGAAGAGTCACTCTTCTTGTACTTAAGTCGGCATTGTGCCTTTTGTATTAAAATCCGATGCAATTTCTATGTTTCATCTTCAATAAGAAGGTCAGAGGGATACAGTAAACCTGAAGTGAAGCATCGGATACTGTAACTAGTGTCACAGGAGTGGTTCAAACATAGACAGTAAGACGAGTCAGTTTTCTTGTACTTAAGTCGGCATTGTGACTTTTGTATTTAATTCCGAAGCAATTTCTGTGTTTCATCGACAATAAGAGGGTGAGAGAGATACAGTAAACCCAAAGTGAAGCATCAGAATCTGTAACTGGTGTCACAGGAATGGTTCAAAACATAGACAGTAAGAAGAGTCGGTTTTCTTGTACTTAAGTCGGCATTGTGCCTGCTGTATTTAATTCCGGTGCAATTTCTGTGTTTCATCGTCAATAAGAAGGTCAGAGGGATACAGTAAACCTGAAGTGAAGCATCGGAATCTATAACTAGTGTCACAGGAATGGTTCAAAACATATACAGTAAGAAGAGTCAGTTTTCTTGTACTTTAGTCGGCATTGTGCCTTTGCTGTGTAATTCCTATGCAATTTCTGTGATTCGTCGTCAATAAGAAGGTTTACGGGATACAGTAAACCTGAAGTGAGGCATAGGAATTTAAAACCGGTCTCACAGGAAAGGTTCATAACATAGACAGTAAGAAGAGCCAGTCTTCTTGTACTTGAGTCGTCGTTGTGCCTTTTGTATTTCATTCCGATGCAATTTCTGTGTTTCATCGTCAATAAAAGGTCCAAGGGATTCAGTAAACCTGAAGTGAAGAATCGGAATCTATAACTAGTGTCACAGGAATGGTTCAAAACATAGACAGTAAGAAGAGTCAGTCTTCTTGTACGTAAGTCGGCATTGTGCCTTTTGTATTTCATTCCGATGCAATTTCTGTGTTTCATCGTCAATAAGAACGTCAGAGGGATACAGTAAGCTTGAAGTGAAGCATCGGAATCTATAACTAGTGTCACAGGAATGGTTCAAACAAAGACAGTAAGAAAAGTAAGTTTTCTTGTTCTTAAGTCTTCATTGTGCCTTTTGTATTTAATTCCGATGCAATTTCTGTGATTCATCGTCAATAGGAAAGTCAGAGGGATACAGTAGACCTGAAAAGAAGCATCGGAATCTATAACTAGTGTCACAAGAATGGTTCAAAACATAGACAGTAAGAAGAGTCAGTCTTCCTGTACTTAAGTCGGCATTGTGCCCTTTGTATTTAATTCCAATGCAATTTCTGTGTTTCGTCGTCAATAATAAGGTCCAAGGGATACAGTAATCCTGAAGTGAAGCATCGGAATCTAAAACCGGTCTCACAGGAATGGTTCAAAACATAGACAGTAAGAAGAGTCAGTCTTCTTGTACTTAAGTCGGCATTGAGCCTTTTGCATTTAATTCCGATGCAATTTCTGTGTTTCTTCGTCAATACGAAGGTCAGAGGGATACAGTAAGCTTGAAGTGAAGCATCTGAAAATATAACTACTGTCACAGGAATTGTTCAAAACATAGACAGTAAGAAGAGTCAGTTTTCTTGCACTTAAGTGGGCTTTGTGTCTTTTGTATTTAATCCCGATGAAATTTCTGTGTTTAATCGTCTATATGAAGGTCAGAGGGATACAGAAAACCTGAAGTGAAGCATCGGAATTTATAACTAGTGTCACAGTAAAGGTTCAACGCATAGACAGTAAGAAGACTCAGTTATCTTGTACTTAAGTAGGCACTGTGCCTTTTGTATTTAATTCCGATGCAATTTCTGTGTTTCATCGACAATAAGAGGGTGAGAGAGATACAGTAAACCCGAAGTGAAGCATCAGAATCTGTAACTGGTGTCACAGGAATGGTTCAAAACATAGACAGTAAGAAGAGTCGGTTTTCTTGTACTTAAGTCGGCATTGTGCCTGCTGTATTTAATTCCGGTGCAATTTCTGTGTTTCATCGTCAATAAGAAGGTTAGAAGGATACAGTAACCCTGAAGTGAAGCATCGGAATCTATAACTAGTGTCACAGGAATGGTTCAAAACATATACAGTAAGGAGAGTCAGTTTTCTTGTACTTTATTCGGCATTGTGCCTTTTCTATTTAATTCCGATGCAATTTCTGTGTTTCGTCGTCAATAAGAAGGTCCACGGGATACAGTAAACCTGAAGTGAAGCATCGGAATCTAAAACCGGTCTCACAGGAAAGGTTCATTACATAGACAGTGAGAAGAGCCAGTCTTCTTGTATTTGAGTCGTCGTTGTGCCTTTTGTATTTAATTCCGATGCAATTTCTGTGTTTCATCGTCAATAAGAAGGTCAGAGGGATACGGTAAACTTGAAGTGAAGCATCGGAATGTATAACTAGTGTCATAGGAATGGTTCAAACCAAAGACAGTAAGAAAAGTAAGTTTTCTTGTAAAGTCGGCATTGTGCTTTTTGTATTTAATTCCGAAGCAATTTCTGTGTTTCATCGTCAATAAGAAAGTCGGAGGGATACAGTAGACCTGAAGTCAAGCATCGGAATCTATAACTAGTGTCACAGGAATGGTTCAAAACATATACTGTAAGAAGAGTCAGATTTCTTGTACTTTAGTCGGCATTGTGCCTTTGCTATGTAATTCCTATGCAATTTCTGTGTTTCGTCGTCAATAAGAAGGTTTACGGGATACAGTAAACCTGAAGTGAGGCATCGGAATTTAAAATCGGTCTCACAGGAAAGGTTCATAACATAGACAGTAAGAAGAGCCAGTCTTCTTGTACTTGAGTCGCCGTTGTGCCTTTTGTATTTCATTCCGATGCAATTTCTGTGTTTCATCGTCAATAAAAGGTCCAAGGGATTCAGTAAACCTGAAGTGATGAATAGGAATCTATAACTAGTGTCACAGGAATGGTTCAAAAAATAGACAGTAAGAAGAGTCAGTCTTCTTGTACTTAGGTCGGCATTGTGCCTTTTGTATTTCATTCCGATGCAATTTCTGTGTTTCATCGTCAATAAGAACGTCAGAGGGATACAGTAAGCTTGAAGTGAAGCATCGGAAACTATAACTAGTGTCACAGGAATGGTTCAAAACAAAGACAGTAAGAAAAGTAAGTTTTCTTGTACTTAAGTCTTCATTGTGCCTTTTGTATTTAATTCCGATGCAATTTCTGTGATTCATCGTCAATAAGAAAGTCAGAGGGATACAGTAGACCTGAAGTGAAGCATCGGAATCTATAACTAGTGTCACAAGAATGGTTCAAAACATAGACAATAAGAAGAGTCAGTTTTCCTGTACTTAAGACGGCATTGTGCCTTTTGTATTTAATTCCTATGCAATTTCTGTGTTTCATCGTCAATAAGAAGGTCAGAGGGATACAGTAAACCTAAAGTGAAGCACGGAATCTATAAGTAGTGTCACAGGAATGGTTCAAAACATAGACAGTAAGAAGAGTAAGTTTCCTTGTACATAAGCCGGTATTGTGCTTTTGTATTTTATTCCGATGCAATAATTGTGTTTTTCTTCGTCAATAAGAAGGTCAGAGGGATACAGTAAACCTGAATTGAAGCATCGGAATCTATAACTAGTGTCACAGGAATGGTTCAAAACATATACACTAAGAAGAGTCAGTTTTCTTGTACTTAAGTCGGCATTGTGCCTCTTGTATTTAATTCTAATGCAATTTCTCTGTTTCGTCGTCAATAATAAGGTCCAAGGGATACAGTAATCCTGAAGTGAAGCATCGGAATCTAAAACCGGTCTCACAGGAATGGTTCAAAACATAGACAGTAAGAAGAGTCAGTCTTCTTGTACTTAAGTCGGCATTGAGCATTTTTTTTTAATTCCGATGCAATTTCTGTGTTTCTTCGTCAATACGAAGATCAGAGGGATACAGTAAGCTTAAGGTGAAGCATCGGAATATATAACTACCGTCACAGGAATTGTTCAAAACATAGACAGTAAGAAGAGTCAGTTTTCTTGCACTTAAGTGGGCTTTGTGTCTTTTGTATTTAATTCCGATGAAATTTCTGTGTTTAATCGTCTATATGAAGGTCAGAGGGGTACAGAAAACCTGAAGTGAAGCATCGGAATTTATAACTAGTGTCACAGTAAAGGTTCAAAGCATAGACAGTAAGAAGACTGTGTTATCTTGTACTTAAGTAGGCACTGTGCCTTTTGTATTTAATACCGATGCAATTTCTGTGTTTCATCGTCAATAAGAGGGGCAGAGGGATGCAGTAAACCCAAAGTGAAGCATCAGAATCTGTAACTGGTGTCACAGGAATGGTTCAAAACATAGACAGTAAGAGGAGTCAGTTTTCTTGTACTTAAGTCGGCATTGTGCCTTTTGTATTTAATTCCCTTGCAATTTCTGTGTTTCATCGTCAATAAGAAGGTTAGAGGGATACAGTAAACCTGAAGTGAAGCATCGGAATCTATAACTAGTGTCACAGGAATGGTTCAATACATAGACAGTAAGAAGAGTCAGTTTTCTTGTACTTAAGTCGGTATTGTGCCTTTTGTATTTAATTCCGATGCAATTTCTGTGTTTCATCGTCAACAAGAAGGTCAGAGGGATACAGTAAACCTGAAGTGAAGCATCGGAATCTATAACTAGTGTCACAGGAATGGTTCAATACATAGACAGTAAGAAGAGCCAGTCTTCTTGTACTTGAGTCGTCGTTGTGCCTTTTGTATTTCATTCCGATGCAATTTCTGTGTTTCATCGTCAATAAAAGGTCCAAGGGATTCAGTAAACCTGAAGTGAAGAATCGGAATCTATAACTAGTGTCACAGGAATGGTTCAAAACATAGACAGTAAGAAGAGTCAGTCTTCTTGTACTTAAGTCGGCATTGTGGCTTTTGTATTTCATTCCGATGCAATTTCTGTGTTTCATCGTCAATAAGAACGTCAGAGGGATACAGTAAGCTTGAAGTGAAGCATTGGAATCTATAACTAGTGTCACAGGAATGGTTCAAAACAAAGACAGTAAGAAAAGTAAGTTTTCTTGTACTTAAGTCTTCATTGTGCCTTTTGTATTTAATTCCGATGCAATTTCTGTGATTCATCGTCAATAAGAAAGTCAGAGGGATACAGTAGACCTGAAGTGAAGCATCGGAATCTATAACAAGTGTCACAAGAATGGTTCAAAACATAGACAGTAAGAAGAGTCAGTTTTCCTGTACTTAAGACGGCATTGTGCCTTTTGTATTTAATTGCTATGCAATTTCTGTGTTTCATCGTCAATAAGAAGGTCAGACGGATACAGTAAACCTAAAGTGAAGCACGGAATCTATAAGTAGTGTCACAGGAATGGTTCAAAACATAGACAGTAAGAAGAGTCAGTTTCCTTGTACATAAGCCGGTATTGTGCTTTTGTATTTTATTCCGATGCAATAATTGTGTTTTTCTTCGTCAATAAGAAGGTCAGAGGGATACAGTAAACCTGAATTGAAGCATCGGAATCTATAACTAGTGTCACAGGAATGGTTCAAAACATAGAAAGTAAGAAGCGTCAGTTTTCTTGTACTTAAGTCGGCATTGTGCCTTTTGTATTTAATTCCAATGCAATTTCTGTGTTTCGTCGTCAATAATAAGGTCCTAGGGATACAGTAATCCTGAAGTGAAGCATCGGAATCTAAAACCGGTCTCACAGGAATGGTTCAAAACATAGATAGTAAGAAGAGTCAGTCTTCTTGTACTTAAGTCGGCATTGACCCTTTTGTATTTAATTCCGATGCAATTTCTGTGTTTCTTCGTCAATAAGAAGGTCAGAGGGATACAGTAAGCTTGAAGTGAAGCATCGGAATATATTACTACCGTCACAGGAATTGTTCAAAACATAGACAGTAAGAAGAGTCAGTTTTCTTGCACTTAAGTGGGCTTTGTGTCTTTTGTATTTAATTCCAATGAAATTTCTGTGTTTAATCGTCTATATGAAGGTCAGAGGGATACAGAAAACCTGAAGTGAAGCATCGGAATTTACAACTAGTGTCACAGTAAAGGTTCAAAGCATAGACAGTAAGAAGACTCAGTTATCTTGTTCTTAAGTAGGCACTGTCCCTTTTGTATTTAATTCCGATGCAATTTCTGTGTTTCATCGTCAATAAGAGGGGCAGAGGGATACAGTAAACCCGAAGTGAAGCATCAGAATCAGTAACTGGTGTCACAGGAATGGTTCAAATCATAGACAGTAAGAGGAGTCAGTTTTCTTGTACTTAAGTCGGCATTGTGCCTTTTGTATTTAATTCCGATGCAATTTCTGTGTTTCATCGTCAATAAGAAGGTTAGAGGGATACAGTAAACCTGAAGTGAAGCATCGGAATCTATAACTAGTGTCACAGGAATGGTTCAATACATAGACAGTAAGAAGAGTCAGTTTTCTTGTACTTAAGTCGGTATTGTGCCTTTTCTATTTAATTCCGATGCAATTTCTGTGTTTCATCGTCAATAAGAAGGTCAGAGGGATACAGTAAACCTGAAGTGAAGCATCGGAATCTATAACTAGTGTCACAGGAATGGTTCAAAACATATACAGTATGAAGAGTCAGTTTTCTTGTACTTTAGTCGGCATTGTGCCTTTGCTATGTAATTCCTATGCAATTTCTGTGTTTCGTCGTCAATAAGAAGGTTTACGGGATACAGTAAACCTGAAGTGAGGCATCGGAATTTGAAACCGGTCTCACAGGAAAGGTTCATAACATAGACAGTAAGAAGAGCCAGTCTTCTTGTACTTGAGTCGTCGTTGTGCCTTTTGTATTTCATTTTGATGCAATTTCTGTGTTTCATCGTCAATAAAAGGTCCAAGGGATTCAGTAAACCTGAAGTGAAGAATCGGAATCTATAACTTGTGTCACAGGAATGGTTCAAAACATAGACAGCAAGAAGAGTCAGTCTTCTTGTACGTAAGTCGGCATTGTGCCTTTTGTATTTCATTCCAATGCAATTTCTGTGTTTCATCGTCAATAAGAACGTCAGAGGGATACAGTGAGCTTGAAGTGAAGCATCGGAATCTATAACTAGTGTCACAGGAATGGTTCAAACAAAGACAGTAAGAAAAGTAAGTTTTCTTGTACTTAAGTCGGCATTGTGCCTTTTGTATTTAATTCCGATGCAATTTCTGTGATTCATCGTCAATAAGAAAGTCAGAGGGATGCAGTAGACCTGAAAAGAAGCATCGGAATCTATAACTAGTGTCACAAGAATGGTTCAAAACATAGACAGTAAGAAGAGTCAGTTTTCCTGTACTTAAGACGGCATTGTGCCTATTGTATTTAATTCCGATGCAATTTCTGTGTTTCATCGTCAATAAGAAGGTCAGAGGGATACAGTAAACCTGAAGTGAAGCATCGGAATCTGTAACTAGTGACACAGGAATGGTTCAAAACATAGACAGTAAGAAGAGTCAGTTTTCTTGTACTTAAGACGGCATTGTGCCTTTTGAGTTTAATTCCTATGCAATTTCTGTGTTTCATCGTCAATAAGAAGGTCAGAGGGATACAGTAAACCTAAAGTGAAGCACGGAATCTATAAGTAGTGTCACAGGAATGGTTGAAAACATAGACTGTAAGAAGAGTCAGTTTCCTTGTACATAAGCCGGTATTGTGCTTTTGTATTTAATTCCGATGCAATAATTGTGTTTTTCTTCGTCAATAAGAAGGTCAGAGGGATACAGTAAACCTGAATTGAAGCATCGGAATCTATAACTAGTGTCACAGGAATGGTTCAAAACATAGAAAGTAAGAAGCGTCAGTTTTCTTGTACTTAAGTCGGCATTGTGCCTTTTGTATTTAATTCCAATGCAATTTCTGTGTTTCGTCGTCAATAATAAGGTCCAAGGGATACAGTAATCCTGAAGTGAAGCATCGGAATCTAAAACCGGTCTCACAGGAATGGTTCAAAACATAGACAGTAAGAAGAGTCAGTCTTCTTGTACTTAAGTCGGCATTGAGCCTTTTGCATTTAATTCCGATGCAATTTCTGTGTTTCTTCGTCAATAAGAAGGTCAGAGGGATACAGTAAGCTTGAAGTGAAGCATCTGAATATATAACTACTGTCACAGGAATTGTTCAAAACATAGACAGTAAGAAGAGTCAGTTTTCTTGCACTTAAGTGGGCTTTGTGTCTTTTGTATTTAATTCCGATGAAATTTCTGTGTTTAATCGTCTATATGAAGGTCAGAGGGATACAGAAAACCTGAAGTGAAGCATCGGAATTTATAACTAGTGTCACAGTAAAGGTTCAACGCATAGACAGTAAGAAGACTCAGTTATCTTGTACTTAAGTAGGCACTGTGCCATTTGTATTTAATTCCGATGCAATTTCTGTGTTTCATCGTCAATAAGAGGGTCAGAGGGATACAGTAAACCTGAAGTGAAGCATCGGAATATATAACTAGCGTCACAGGAAAGGTTAAAACATAGACAGTAAGAAGAGTCAGTTAACTTGTACAAAGTTGGCATTGTGCCTTTTGTATTTAATTCCGATGCAATTTCTGTGTTTCATCGTCAATAAGAAGGTTAGAGGGATACAGTAAACCTGAAGTGAAGCATCGGAATCTATAACTAGTGTCACAGGAATGGTTCAAAACATAGACAGTAAGAAGAGTCAGTTTTCTTGTACTTAAGTCGGCATTGTGCCTTTTGTAAATATTTCCGATGCAATTTCTGTGTTTCATCGTCAATGAGAAGGTCAGACTGAAACAGTAAACATGAAGTGAAGCATCGGAATCTATAACTAGTGTCATAGGAATGGTTCAAAACATAGACAGTAAGAAGGGTCAGTCTTCTTGTACTTAAGACGGCATTGAGCCTTTTGTATTTAATTCCGATGCAATTTCTGTGTTTCACCGTCAATACGAAGGTCAGAGGGATACAGTAAACCTGAAGTGAAGCATCGGAATCTATAACTAGTGTCGCAGGAATGGTTCAAAACACAGACAGTAAGAAGAGTCAGATTTCTTGTACTGAAGTCGTCATTGTGCCTTTTGTATTTAATTCCGATGCAATTTCTGAGTTTCATCGTCAATAAGGCGGTCGGAGGGATACAGTAAACCTAAAGTGAAGCATCGGAATCTATAACTAGTGTCACAGGAATGGTTCAAAGCATAGACATTAAGAAGAGTCACTCTTCTTGTACTTAAGTCGGCATTGTGCCTTTTGTATTAAATTCCGATGCAATTTCTATGTTTCATCTTCAATAAGAAGGTCAGAGGGATACAGTAAACCTGAAGTGAAGCATCGGAAACTGTAACTAGTGTCACAGGAGTGGTTCAATCATAGACAGTAAGACGAGTCAGTTTTCTTGTACTTAAGTCGGCATTGTGACTTTTGTATTTAATTCCGATGCAATTTCTGTGTTTCATCGACAATAAGAGGGTGAGAGAGATACAGTAAACCCGAAGTGAAGCATCAGAATCTGTAACTGGTGTCACAGGAATGGTTCAAAACATAGACAGTAAGAAGAGTCGGTTTTCTTGTACTTAAGTCGGCATTGTGCCTGCTGTATTTAATTCCGGTGCAATTTATGTGTTTCATCGTCAATAAGAAGGTTAGAAGGATACAGTAACCCTGAAGTGAAGCATCGGAATCTATAACTAGTGTCACAGGAATGGTTCAAAACATATACAGTAAGAAGAGTCAGTTTTCTTGTACTTTATTCGGCATTGTGAATTTTTTATTTAAATCCGATGCAATTTCTGTGTTTCGTCGTCAATAAGAAGGTCCACGGGATACAGTAAACCTGAAGTGAAGCATCGGAATCTAAAACCGGTCTCACAGGAAAGGTTCATTACATAGACAGTAAGAAGAGCCAGTCTTCTTGTATTTGAGTCGTCGTTGTGCCTTTTGTATTTAATTCCGATGCAATTTCTGTGTTTCATCGTCAATAAGAAGGTCAGAGGGATACGGTAAACTTGAAGTGAAGCATCGGAATGTATAACTAGTGTCATAGGAATGGTTCAATCCAAAGAGAGTAAGAAAAGTAAGTTTTCTTGTAAAGTCGGCATTGTGCTTTTTGTATTTAATTCCGAAGCAATTTCTGTGTTTCATCGTCAATAAGAAAGTCAGAGGGATACAGTAGACCTGAAGTCAAGCATCGGAATCTATAACTAGTGTCACAGGAATGGTTCAAAACATATACAGTTAGAAGAGTCAGTTTTCTTGTACTTTAGTCGGCATTGTGCCTTTGCTATGTAATTCCTATGCAATTTCTGTGTTTCGTCGTCAATTAGAAGGTTTACGGGATACAGTAAACCTGAAGTGAGGCATCGGAATTTAAAACCGGTCTCACAGGAAAGGTTCATAACATAGACAGTAAGAAGAGCCAGTCTTCTTGTACTTGAGTCGTCGTTGTGCCTTTTGTATTTCATTCCGATGCAATTTCTGTGTTTCATCGTCAATAAAAGGTCCAAGGGATTCAGTAAACCTGAAGTGATGAATAGGAATCTATAACTAGTGTCACAGGAATGGTTCAAAAAATAGACAGTAAGAAGAGTCAGTCTTCTTGTACTTAAGTCGGCATTGTGCCTTTTGTATTTCATTCCGATGCAATTTCTGTGTTTCATCGTCAATAAGAACGTCAGAGGGATACAGTAAGCTTGAAGTGAAGCATCGGAATCTATAACTAGTGTCACAGGAATGGTTCAAAGCAAAGACAGTAAGAAAAGTAAGTTTTCTTGTACTTAAGTCTTCATTGTGCCTTTTGCATTTAATTCCGATGCAATTTCTGTGATTCATCGTCAATAAGAAAGTCAGAGGGATACAGTAGCCCTCAAGTGAAGCATCGGAATCTATAACTAGTGTCACAAGAATGGTTCAAAACATAGACAATAAGAAGAGTCAGTTTTCCTGTACTTAAGACGGCATTGTGCCTTTTGTATTTAATTCCTATGCAATTTCTGTGTTTCATCGTCAATAAGAAGGTCAGAGGGATACAGTAAACCTAAAGTGAAGCACGGAATCTATAAGTAGTGTCACAGGAATGGTTCAAAACATAGACAGTAAGAAGAGTCAGTTTCCTTGTACATAAGCCGGTATTGTGCTTTTGTATTTTATTCCGATGCAATTATTGTGTTTTTCTTCGTCAATAAGAAGGTCAGAGGGATACAGTAAACCTGAATTGAAGCATCGGAATCTATAACTAGTGTCACAGGAATGGTTCAAAACATATACAGTAAGAAGAGTCAGTTTTCTTGTACTTAAGTCGGCATTGTGCCTCTTGTATTTAATTCCAATGCAATTTCTGTGATTCGTCGTCAATAATAAGGTCCAAGGGATACAGTAATCCTGAAGTGAAGCATCGGAATCTAAAACCGGTCTCACAGGAATGGTTCAAAACATAGACAGTAAGAAGAGTCAGTCTTCTTGTACTTAAGTCGGCATTGAGCCTTTTGTATTTAATTCCGATGCAATTTCTGTGTTTCTTCGTCAATAAGAAGGTCAGAGGGATACAGTAAGCTTGAAGTGAAGCATCGGAATATATAACTACTGTCACAGGAATTGTTCAAAACATAGACAGTAAGAAGAGTCAGTTTTCTTGCACTTAAGTGGGCTTTGTGTCTTTTGTATTTAATTCCGATGAAATTTCTGTGTTTAATCGTCTATATGAAGGTCAGAGGGATACAGAAAACCTGAAGTGAAGCATCGGAATTTATAACTAGTGTCACAGTAAAGGTTCAAAGCATAGACAGTAAGAAGACTCAGTTATCTTGTACTTAAGTAGGCACTGTGCCTTTTGTATTTAATTCCGATGCAATTTCTGTGTTTCATCGTCAATAAGAGGGGCAGAGGGATACAGTAAACCCGAAGTGAAGCATCAGAATCTGTAACTGGTGTCACAGGAATGGTTCAAAACATAGACAGTAAGAGGAGTCAGTTTTCTTGTACTTAAGTCGGCATTGTGCCTTTTGTATTTAATTCCGATGCTATTTCTGTGTTTCATCGTCAATAAGAAGGTTAGAGGGATACAGTAAACCTGAAGTGAAGCATCGGAATCTATAACTAGTGTCACAGGAATGATTCAATACATTGACAGTAAGAAGAGTCAGTTTTCTTGTACTTAAGTCGGTATTGTGCCTTTTGTATTTAAATCCGATGCAATTTCTGTGTTTCATCGTCAATACGAAGGTCAGAGGGATACAGTAAACCTGAAGTGAAGCATCGGAATCTATAACTAGTGTCACAGGAATGGTTCAAAACATATACAGTAAGAAGAGTCAGTTTTCTTGTACTTTAGGCGGCATTGTGCCTTTGCTATGTAATTCCTATGCAATTTCTGTGTTTCGTCGTCAATAAGAAGGTTTACGGGATACAGTAAACCTGAAGTGAGGCATCGGAATTTAAAACCGGTCTCACAGGAAAGGTTCATAACATAGACAGTAAGAAGAGCCAGTCTTCTTGTACTTGAGTCGTCGTTGTGCCTTTTGTATTTCATTCCGATGCAATTTCTGTGTTTCATCGTCAATAAAAGGTCCAAGGGATTCAGTAAACATGAAGTGAAGAATCGGAATCTATAACTAGTGTCACAGGAATGGTTCAAAACATACACACTAAGAAGAGTCAGTCTTCTTGTACTTAAGTCGGCATTGTGCCTTTTGTATTTCATTCCGATGCAATTTCTGAGTTTCATCGTCAATAAGAACGTCAGAGGGATACAGTAAGCTTGAAGTGAAGCATCGGAATCTATAACTAGTGTCACAGGAATGGTTCAAAACAAAGACAGTAAGAAAAGTAAGTTTTCTTGTACTTAAGTCTTCATTGTGCCTTTTGTATTTAATTCCGATGCAATTTCTGTGATTCATCGTCAATAAGAAAATCAGAGGGATACAGTAGACCTGAAGTGAAGCATCGGAATCTAGAACTAGTGTCACAGGAATGGTTCAAAACATAGACAGTAAGAAGAGTCAGTTTTCCTGTACTTAAGACGGCATTGTGCCTTTTGTATTTAATTGCTATGCAATTTCTGTGTTTCATCGTCAATAAGAAGGTCAGAGGGATACAGTAAACCTAAAGTGAAGCACGGAATCTGTAAGTAGTGTCACAGGAATGGTTCAAAACATAGTCAGTAAGAAGAGTCAGTATCCTTGTACATAAGCCAGTATTGTGCTTTTGTATTTTATTCCGATGCAATAATTGTGTTTTTTTTCGTCAATAAGAAGGTCAGAGGGATACAGTAAACCTGAATTGAAGCATTTGAATCTATAACTAGTGTCACAGGAATGTTTCAAAACATAGAAAGTAACAAGCGTCAGTTTTCCTGTACTTAAGTCGGCATTGTGCCTTTTGTATTTAATTCCAATGCAATTTCTGTGTTTCGTCGTCAATAATAAGGTCCAAGGGATACAGTAATCCTGAAGTGAGGCATCGGAATCTAAAACCGGTCTCACAGGAATGGTTCAAAGCATAGACAGTAAGAAGTGTCAGTCTTCTTGTACTTAAGTCGGCATTGAGCCTTTTGTATTTAATTCCGATGCAATTTCTGTGTTTCTTCGTCAATAAGAAGGTCAGAGGGATATAGTAAGCTTGAAGTGAAGCATCGGAATATATTACTACTGTCACAGGAATTGTTCAAAACATAGACAGTAAGAAGAGTCAGTTTTCTTGCACTTAAGTGGGCTTTGTGTCTTTTGTATTTAATTCCGATGAAATTTCTGTGTTTAATCGTCTATATGAAGGTCAGAGGGATACAGAAAACCTGAAGTGAAGCATCGGAATTTATAACTAGTGTCACAGTAAAGGTTCAAAGCATAGACAGTAAGAAGACTCAGTTATCTTGTACTTAAGTAGGCACTGAGCCTTTTGTATTTAATTCCGGTGCAATTTCTGTGTTTCATCGTCAATAAGAGGGGCAGAGGGATACAGTAAACCCGAAGTGAAGCATCAGAATCAGTAACTGGTGTCACAGGAATGGTTCAATACAAAGACAGTAAGAAGAGTCAGTTTTCTTGTACTTAAGTCGGTATTGTGCCTTTTGTATTTTATTCCGATGCAATTTCTGTGTTTCATCGACAATAAGAGGGTGAGAGAGATACAGTAAACCCGAAGTGAAGTATCAGAATCTGTATCTGGTGTCACAGGAATGGTTCAAAACATAGACAGTAAGAAGAGTCGGTTTTCTTGTACTTAAGTCGGCATTGTGCCTGCTGTATTTAATTCCGATGCAATTTCTGTGTTTCATCGTCAATAAGAAGGTTAGAAGGATACAGTAACCCTGAAGTGAAGCAACGGAATCTATAACTAGTGTCACAGGAATGGTTCAAAACATATACAGTAAGAAGAGTCAGTTTTCTTGTACTTTATTCGGCATTGTGCCTTTTCTATTTAATTCCGATGCAATTTCTGTGTTTCGTCGTCAATAAGAAGGTCCACGGGATACAGTAAACCTGAAGTGAAGCATCGGAATCTAAAACCGGTCTCACAGGAAAGGTTCATAACATAGACAGTAAGAAGAGCCAGCCTTCTTGTATTTGAGTCGTCGTTGTGCCTTTTGTATTTAATTCCGATGCAATTTCTGTGTTTCATCGTCAATAAGAAGGTCAGAGGGATACGGTAAGCTTGAAGTGAAGCATCGGAATGTATAACTAGTGTCACAGGAATGGTTCAAACCAAAGACAGTAAGTAAAGTAAGTTATCTTGTAAAGTCGGCATTGTGCTTTTTGTATTTATTTCCGATGCAATTTCTGTGTTTCATCGTCAATAAGAAAGTCAGAGGGATACAGTAGACCTGAAGTCAAGCATCGGAATCTATAACTAGTGTCACAAGAATGGTTCAAAACATAGACAGTAAGAAGAGTCAGTTTTACTGTACTTAAGACGGCATTGTGCATTTTGTATTTAATTCCGATGCAATTTCTGTGTTTCATCGTCTATAAGAAGGTCAGAGGGATACAGTAATCCTGAAGTGAAGCATCGGAATGTATAACTAGTGTATCAGGAATGGTTCAAAACATAGACAGTAAGAACAGTCAGTTTTCTTGTACTTAAGTCGGCATTG
This sequence comes from Schistocerca piceifrons, assembly GCF_021461385.2. Taxonomy (NCBI): domain Eukaryota; kingdom Metazoa; phylum Arthropoda; class Insecta; order Orthoptera; family Acrididae; genus Schistocerca; species Schistocerca piceifrons. The sequence continues at coordinate 19,861 of NW_025727702.1, read as the reverse complement.
TGTCTTTTCTATTAAATTACGATACAATTTCTGTGATTCGTCGTCAATAAGAAGGTTAAAGGGATACAGTAAACCTGAAGTGAAGCTTCGGAATCTATAATTAGTGTCGCAAGAATAATTCAAAGCATAGACTGTAAGAAGAGTCAGTTTTCCTGTACTTAAGACGGCATTGTGCCTTTTGTATTTAATTCCGATGCAATTTCTGTGTTTCATCGTCAATAAGAAGGTCAGAGGGATACAGTAAACCTAAAGTGAAGCATCGGAATCTATAACTAGTGTCACAGGAATGGTTCAAAACATAGACAGTAAGAAGAGTCAATTTCCTTGTACTTAATTCGGCATTGTGCCTTTTGTATTTAATTCCGATGCAATAATTGTGTTTCATCGTCAATAAGAAGTTCAGAGGGATACAGTAAACCTGAATTGAGGCATCGGAACCTATAACTAGTGTCACAGGAATTGATTAAATCATAGACAGTAAGAAGAGCCAGTCTTCTTGTACTTGAGTCGGCATTGTGCCTTTTGTATTTAATTCCGATGCAATTTCTGTGTTTCATCGTCAATAAGGAGGTCAGAGGGATACACTAAACCTGAAGTGAAGTATCGGAATCTATAACTAGTGTCACAGGAATGGATCAAAGCATAGAATGTGAGAAGCGTCAGTTTTCTTGTACTTAAGTCGGCATTGTGCCTTTTGTATTTAATTCCGATGCAATATCTGTGTTTCGTCATCAATAATAAGGTCCAAGGGATACGGTAAACCTGAAGTGAAGAATCGGAATCTAAAACCGGTCTCACAGGAAAGGTTCATAACATAGACTGTTAGAAGAGCCAGTCTTCTTGTATTTGAGTCGGCATTGTGACTTTTGTATTTAATTCCGATGCAATTTCTGTGTTTCATCGTCAATAAGAAGGTCAGCGGGATTCAGTAAGCCTGAAGTGAAGAATCGGAATCTATAAGTAGTGTCACAGGAATGGTTGAAAACATAGACAGTAGGAAGAGTCAGTCTTCTTGTACTTAAGTCGCAATTGAGCCTTTAGTATTTAATTCCGTTGCAATTTCTGTGTTTCATCGTCAATAAGAATGTCAGAGGGATAGAGTAAGCTTGAAGTGAAACATCGGAATATATAACTAGTGTCACAGGAATGGATCAAAACATAGACAGTAAGAAGAGTCAGTTTTCTTGTACTTAAGTCGGCATTGTGCCTTTTGTATATAATTCCGATGATATTTCTGTGTTTCATCGTCAATAAGAAGGTCAGACTGATACAGTAAACATGAAGTGAAGCATCGGAATCTATAACTAGTGTCACAGGAATGGTTCAAAACATAGACAGTAAGAAGAGTCAGTTTTCTTGTACCTAAGTCGTCAATGAGCCTTTTGTATTTAATTCCGATGCAATTTCTGAGTTTCATCGTCAATAAGGGTGTCGGAGGGATACAGTAAACCTGAAGTGAAGCATCGGAAACTGTAACTAGTGTCACAGGTATAGTTCAAAACATAGACAGTAAGAAGGGCCAGTCTTCTTGTACTAGAGTCGGCTTTGTGCCTTTTGTATTTAATTCCGATGCAATTTCTTTGTTTCATCTTCAATTAGAAGGTCAGACGGATACAGTAAACCTGAAGTGAAGCATCGGAAACTATAACTAGTGTCACAGGAGTGGTTCAAAACATAGACAGTAAGAAGAGTCAGTTTTCTTGTACTTAAGTCGTCATTGTGACTTTTGTATTTAATTCCGATGCAATTTCTGTGTTTCGTCGTCAATGATAAGGTCCAAGGGATACAGTAAACCTGAAGTGAAACATCGGAATCTAAAACCGGTGTCACAGGAAAGGTTCATAACATAGACAGTAAGAAGGGCCAGTCTTCTTGTATTTGAGTCGGCATTGTGCCTCCTGTATTTAATTCCGATGCAAGTTCTGTGTTTCATCGTCAATAAGATGGTCAGCGGGATTCAGTAAACCTGAAGTGAAGAATCGAAATCTATAACTAGTGTCTCAGGAATGGTTCAAAACATAGACAGTAAGAAGAGTCAGTCTTCTTGTACTTAAGACGGCATTGAGCCTTTGTATTCAATTCCGATGCAATTTCTGTGTTTCATCGTCAATAAGAGGGTCAGAGGGATACAGTAAGCTTGAAGTGAAGCATCGGAATATATAACTAGCGTCACAGGAATGGTTCAAATCATAGACAGTAAGAAGAGTCAGATTTCTTGTACCTAAGTCGTCATTGTGCCATTTGTACTTAATTCCGATGCAATTTCTGAGTTTCGTCGTCAATAAGGAGGTCGGAGGGATACAGTAAACTTGAAGTGAAGCATCGGAATCTATGACTAGTGTCACAGGAATGGTTTAAAACATAGACAGCAAGAAGAGTCAGATTTCTTGTACTTAAGTCGTCACTGTGCCTTTTTATTTCATTCTGATGCAATTTCCGAGTTTGATCGTCAATAAAGATGTCGGAGGGCTACAGTAAACCTAAAGTAAAGCATCGGAATCTATAACTAGTGTCACAGGAATGGTTCAAAACATAGACAGTAAGAAGAGTCAGTTTTCTTGTACTTAAGTCGGCATTGTGCCTTTTGTATTTAATTCCGATGCAATTTCTGTGTTTCATCGTCAATAAGAATGTCAGAGGGATACAGTAAACCTGAAGTGAAGCTTCGGAATCTATAACTAGTGTCACAGGAATGGTTCAAAACATAGACAGTAAGAAGATTCAGTTTTCTTGTACTTAAGTCAGCATTGTGCCTTTTGTATTTCTTTCCGATGCAATATCTGAGTTTCCGCATCAATAAGAAGGTCAGAGGGATACAGTAAACCTGAAGTGAAGCATCGGAATCTATAACTAGGGTCACGGGAACGGTGCAAAACATAGACAGTAAGAAGAGTCAGTTTTCTTGTACCTAAGTCGGCATTGTGCCTTTTGTATTTAATTCCGATGCTATTTTTGTGTTTCATCGCTAATAAGAAGGTCAGAGGGAGGCAGTGAACCTGAAGTCGAGCATTGGAATCCATAACTAGAGTCACAGGAATGGTTCAAAACATAGAGAGTAACATGGGACAGTCTTCTTGTACTTAAGTCGGCATTGAGCCTTTTGTATTTAATTCCGATGCAATTTCTGTGTTTCATCGTCAATATAAGGTCAGAGGGATACAGTAAACCTGAAGTGAAGCATCGGAATCTATAACTAGTGTCACAGGAATGGTTCAAAACATAGGCAGTAAGAAGAGTCAGTTTCCTTGTACATAAGTCGGCATTGTGCCTTTTGCATTTAATTCCCATGCAATTTCTGTGTTTCGTCGTCAATAAGAAGGTCCGTGGGATACAGTAAACCTGAAGTGAAACATCGGAATCTAAAACCGGGTCACAAGAAAGGTTCAAAACATAGATAGTATGAAGAGCCAGCCTTCTTGTACTTGAGTCGGCATTGCCCCTTTTGTGTTCAATTCCGATGCAATTTCTGCGTTTCGTCGTCAATAAGAAGGTCCACCGGATACAGTAGACCTGAAGTGAAGCGTATGAATCTAAAACCGGTCTCACAGGAAAGGTTCACAGCATAGACAGTTAGAAGAGCCAGTCTTCTTGTATTTGTGTCGGCGTTGTGCCTTTTGTATTTAATTCCGATGCAATTTCTGTGTTTCATCGTCAATAAGAAGGTCATCGGGATTCAGTAAACCTGAAGTGAAGAATCGGAATCTATAACTAGTGTCACAGGAATGGTTCAAAACATAGACAGTAAGAAGAGTCAGTTAACTTGTACTTAAGTTGGCATTGTGCCATTTGTATTTTATTCCGATGCAATTTCTGTGTTTCATCGTCAATAAGAAGGAGAGAGGGATACAGTAAACCTGAAGTGAAGCATCGGAATCTATAACTAGTGTCACAGGAATGGTTAAAATCATAAACAGTAAGAAGAGTCAGTTTTCTTGTACTTAACTCGGCATTGTGCCTCTTGTATATAATTCCGATGATATTTCTGTGTTTCATCGTCAATAAGAAGGTCAGACTGATACAGTAAACATGAAGTGAAGCATCGGAATCTATAACTAGTGTCACAGGAATGGTTCAAAACATAGACAGTAAGAAGAGTCAGTTTTCTTGTACCTAAGTCGTCATTGAGCCTTTTGTATTTAATTCCGATGCAATTTCTGAGTTTCATCGTCAATAAGGGTGTCGGAGGGATACAGTAAACCTGAAGTGAAGCATCGGAAACTGTAACTAGTGTCACAGGTATAGTTCAAAACATAGACAGTAATAAGAGCCAGTCTTCTTGTACTAGAGTCGGCATTGTGCCTCTTGTATTTAATTCCGATGCAATTTCTTTGTTTCATCGTCAATAAGAAGGTAAGACGGATACAGTAAACCTGAAGTGAAGCATCGGGATCCATAACTAGTGTCACAGGAAAGGTTCATAACATAGACAGTAAGAAGGGCCAGTCTTCTTGTATTTGAGTCGGCATTGTGCCTCCTGTATTTAATTCCGATGCAAGTTCTGTGTTTCATCGTCAATAAGATGGTCAGCGGGATTCAGTAAACTTGAAGTGAAGCATCGGAATCTATGACTAGTGTCACAGGAATGGTTTAAAACATAGACAGTAAGAAGAGTCAGTTTTCTTGTACTTAAGTCGTCACTGTGCCTTTTTATTTCATTCTCATGCAATTTCCGAGTTTGATCGTCAATAAAGATGTCGGAGGGTTACAGTAAACCTAAAGTGAAGCATCGGAATCTATAACTAGTGTCACAGGAGTGGTTCAAAACACAGACACTAAGAAGAGTCAGTCTTCTTGTACTTAAGTCGGCATTGTGCCTTTTGTAATAAATACCTATGCAATTTCTATGTCTCATCTTCAATAAGAAGGTCCGAGGGATACAGTAAACCTGAAGTGAAGCTTCGGAAACTATAACTAGTGTCAAAGGAGTGGTTCAAAACATAGACAGTAAGAAGAGTCAGTTTTCTTGTACTTAAGTCGGCATTGTGCCTTTTGTATTTAATTCCGATGCAATTTCTGTGTTTCATCGTCAATAAGAACGTCAGAGGGATACAGTAAACCTGAAGTGAAGCTTCGGAATCTATAACTAGTGTCACAGGAATGGATCAAAACATAGACAGTATGAAGATTCAGTTTTCTTGTACTTAAGTCAGCATTGTGCCTTTTGTATTTCATTCCGATGCAATATCTGAGTTTCCGCATCAATAAGAAGGTCAGAGGGATACAGTAAACATGAAGTGAAGCATCGGAATCTATAACTAGGGTCACGGGATTGGTGCAAAACATAGACAGTAAGAAGAGTCAGTTTTCTTGTACTTAAGTCGGCATTGTGCATTTTGTATTTAATTCCGATGCTATTTTTGTGTTTCATCGCCAATGAGAAGGTCAGAAGGAGGCAGTGAACCTGAAGTCGAGCATCGGAATCCATAACTAGTGTCACAGGAATGGTTCAAAACATAGAGAGTAACATGAGACAGTCTTCTTGTACTTAAGTCGGCATTGAGCCTTTTGTATTTAATTCCGATGCAATTTCTGTGTTTCATCGTCAATATAAGGTCAGAGGGATACGGTAAACCTGAAGTGAAGCATCAAAATCTATAACTAGTGTCACAGGAATGGTTCAAAACATAGGCAGTAAGGAGAGTCAGTTTTCTGGTACATAAGTCGGCATTGTGCCTTTTGTATTTAATTCCCATGCAATTTCTGTGTTTCGTCGTCAATAAGAAGGTCCGTGGGATACAGTAAACCTGACATGAAACATCGGAATCTAAAACCGGTCTCACAGGAAAGGTTCAAAACGTAGATAGTATGAAGAGCCAGCCTTCTTCTACTTGAGTCGGCATTGTCCCTTTTGTATTTAATTCCGATGCAATTTCTGTGTTTCATCGTCAATAAGAAGGTCAGCGGGATTCAGTAAACCTGAAGTGAAGAATCGGAATCTATAACTAGTGTCACAGGAATGGTTCAAAACATAGACAGTAAGAAGAGTCAGTCTTCTTGTACTTAAGTCGGCATTGAGCCTTTTGTATTTAATTCCGATGCAATATCTGTGTTTCATCGTCAATAAGAAGGTCAGAGGGATACAGTAAACCTGAAGTGAAGCATCAGAATCTATAACTAGTGTCACAGGAATGGTTTAATACATAGACAGTAGGAAGAGTCCGTTTTCTTGTACTTAACCCGGCAATCTGCCTTTTGTATTTAATTCCGATGCAATTGCCGTGTTTCATCGTCAAAAAGAAGGTCAGACGGTTATAGTAAACCTGAAGTGAAGCATCGGAATCTATAACTAGTGTCACAGGAATGGTTCAAAACATAGACGGTAAGAAGAGTCAGTTTTCTTGTACATAAGTCGGCAATGTGTCATTTGTATTTAATTCCGATGCAATTTCTGTGTTTCATCGTCAATAAGATGGTCAGAGGGATACAGTAAACTTGAAGTGAAGTATCCGAATCTATAACTAGTGTCACAGGAATGGTTCAAAACACATACAGTAAGAAGAATCAGTTTTCTTGTACTTTAGTCGGAATTGTGCCTTTTAATTCCAATGCAATTTCTGTGTTTCGTCGTCAATAAGAAATCCCACGGGACACAGTAAACCTTACGTGAAGCATCGGAATCTAAAACCGGTCTCACAGGAAAGGTTCATAACATAGACAGCAAGAAGAGCCAGTCTTCTTGTATGTGTGTCGGCGTTGTGCTTTTTGTATTTAATTCCGATGCAATTTCTGTGTTTCATCGTCAATAAGAAGGTCAGAGGGATACAGTAAACCTAAAGTGAAGCACGGAATCTGTAAGTAGTGTCACAGGAATGGTTCAAAACATAGACAGTACGAAGAGCCAGTCTTCTTGTACTTGAGTCGGCATTGTGTCTTTTGTATTTAAATCCGATGAAATTTCTGTGATTCATCGTCAATAAGAAGGTCAGAGGGATACAGAAAACCTGAAGTGAAGCATCGGAATATATAACTAGTGTCACAGGAATGGTTCAAAACATAGACAGTAAGAAGAGTCAGTTTTCTTGTACTTGAGACGGCATTGTGCCTTTTGTATTTAATTCCGATGAAATTTCTGTGATTCATCGTCAATAAGAAGGTCAGAGGGATACAGAAAACCTGAAGTGAAGCATCGGAATCTATAACTAGTGTCACAGGAATGGTTCAAAACATAGACAGTAAGAAGAGTCAGTTTTCTTGTACTTGAGACGGCATTGTGCCTTTTGTATTTAATTCCGTTGCAATATCTGTGTTTCATCGTCAATAAGAAGGTCAGAGGGATACATTAAACCTGAAGTGAAGCATCAGAATCTATAACTAGTGGCACAGGAATGGTTAAAATCATAGACAGTAAGAAGAGTCAGTTATCTTGTATGTAAGTAGGCATTGTGCCTTTTATATTTAATTACGATACAATTTCTGTGTTTCATCGTCAATAAGAAGGTCAGAGGGATACAGTAAACGTGAAGTGAAGCATCGGGATCCATAACTAGTGTCACAGGAATGGTTCAAAACATAGACAGTAAGAAGAGTCAGTCTTCTTGTACTTAGGTCGGCATTGTGCCTTTTGTATTAAATTCCGATGCATTTTCTATGTTACATCTTCAATAAGAAGGTCAGAGGGATACAGTAAACCTGAAGTGAAGCATCGGAAGCTGTAACTAGTGTCACAGGAGTGGTTCAGAACATAGACAGTAAGAAGAGTCAGTTTTCTTGTACTGAAGTCGGCATTGTGGCTTTTGTATTTAATTCCGATGCAATATCTGTGTTTCATCGACAATAAGAGGGTCAGAGAGATGCAGTAAACCCGAAGTGAAGCATTAGAATCTGTAACTGGTGTCACAGGAATGGTTCAAAACATAGACAGTTGGAAGAGTCAGTTTTCTTGTACTTAAGTCGGCATTGTGCCTTTTGTATTTAATTCCGATGCAATTGCTGTGTTTCATCGTCAATAAGAAGGTTAGAAGGATACAGTAACCCTGAAGTGAAGCATCGGAATCTATAACTAGTGTCACAGGAATGGTTCAAAACATAGACAGTACGAAGAGCCAGTCTTCTTGTACTTGAGTCGGCATTGAGCCTTTTGTATTTAATTTCGATGCAATTTCTGTGTTTCGCCATCAATAAGAAGGTCAGTGGGATACAGTAAGCTTGAAGTGAAGCATCGGAATATATAACTAGTGTCACAGGAATGGTTCAAAACATAGACAGTTAGAATAGTCAGTTTTCTTGTACTTAAGTGGGCATTGTGTCTTTTGTATTTAAATCCGATGAAATTTCTGTGATTCATCGTCAATAAGAAGGTCAGAGGGATACAGAAAACCTGAAGTGAAGCATCGGAATCTATAACTAGTGTCACAGGAATGGTTCAAAACATAGACAGTAAGAAGAGTCAGTTTTCTTGTACTTGAGACGGCATTGTGCCTTTTGTATTTAATTCCGATGAAATTTCTGTGATTCATCGTCAATAAGAAGGTCAGAGGGATACAGAAAACCTGAAGTGAAGCATCGGAATCTATAACTAGTGTCACAGGAATGGTTCAAAACATAGACAGTAAGAAGAGTCAGTTTTCTTGTACTTGAGACGGCATTGTGCCTTTTGTATTTAATTCCGTTGCAATATCTGTGTTTCATCGTCAATAAGAAGGTCAGAGGGATACATTAAACCTGAAGTGAAGCATCAGAATCTATAACTAGTGGCACAGGAATGGTTAAAAACATAGACAGTAAGAAGAGTCAGTTATCTTGTATGTAAGTAGGCATTGTGCCTTTTATATTTAATTACGATACAATTTCTGTGTTTCATCGTCAATAAGAAGGTCAGAGGGATACAGTAAACGTGAAGTGAAGCATCGGGATCCATAACTAGTGTCACAGGAATGGTTCAAAACATAGACAGTAAGAAGAGTCAATCTTCTTGTACTTAGGTCGGCATTGTGCCTTTTGTATTAAATTCCGATGCATTTTCTATGTTACATCTTCAATAAGAAGGTCAGAGGGATACAGTAAACCGGAAGTGAAGCATCGGAAGCTGTAACTAGTGTCACAGGAGTGGTTCAGAACATAGACAGTAAGAAGAGTCAGTTTTCTTGTACTGAATTCGGCATTGTGGCTTTTGTATTTAATTCCGATGCAATATCTGTGTTTCGTCGACAATAAGAGGGTCAGAGAGATGCAGTAAACCCGAAGTGAAGCATTAGAATCTGTAACTGGTGTCACAGGAATGGTTCAAAACATAGACAGTAGGAAGAGTCAGTTTTCTTGTACTTAAGTCGGCATTGTGCCTTTTGTATTTAATTCCGATGCAATTGCTGTGTTTCATCGTCAATAAGAAGGTTAGAAGGATACAGTAACCCTGAAGTGAAGCATCGGAATCTATAACTAGTGTCACAGGAATGGTTCAAAACATATACAGTAAGAAGAGTCAGTTTTCTTGTACTTTATTCGGCATTGTGCCTTTTCTATTTAATTCCGATGCAATTTCTGTGTTTCGTCGTCAATAAGAAGGTCCACGGGATACAGTAAACCTAAAGTGAAGCATCGGAATCTAAACCGGTCTCACAGGAAAGGTTCATAACATAGACAGTAAGAAGAGCCAGCCTTCTTGTATTTGAGTCGTCGTTGTGCCTTTTGTATTTAATTCCGATGCAATTTCTGTGTTTCATCGTCAATAAGAAGGTCAGAGGCATACGGTAAGCTTGAAGTGAAGCATCGGAATGTATAACTAGTGTCACAGGAATGGTTCAAACCAAAGACAGTAAGTAAAGTAAGTTATCTTGTAAAGTCGGCATTGTGCTTTTTGTATTTAATTCCGATGCAATTTCTGTGTTTCATCGTCAATAAGAAAGTCAGAGGGATACAGTAGACCTGAAGTCAAGCATCGGAATCTATAACTAGTGTCACAAGAATGGTTCAAAACATAGACAGTAAGAAGAGTCAGTTTTACTGTACTTAAGACGGCATTGTGCATTTTGTGTTTAATTCCGATGCAATTTCTGTGTTTCATCGTCAATAAGAAGGTCAGAGGGATACAGTAAACCTGAAGTGAAGCATCGAATCTGTAACTAGTGACACAGGAATGGTTCAAAGCATTGACAGTAAGAAGAGTCAGTTTTCTTGTACTTAAGTCGGCATTGTGCCTTTTGTACATAATTCCGATGCAATTTCTGTGTTTCATCGTCTATAAGAAGGTCAGAGGGATACAGTAATCCAGAAGTGAAGCATCGGAATGTATAACTAGTGTATCAGGAATGGTTCAAAACATAGACAGTAAGAACAGTCAGTTTTCTTGTACTTAAGTCGGCATTGTGTCTTTTCTATTAAATTACGATACAATTTCTGTGATTCGTCGTCAATAAGAAGGTTAAAGGGATACAGTAAACCTGAAGTGAAGCTTCGGAATCTATAATTAGTGTCACAAGAATAATTCAAAGCATAGACTGTAAGAAGAGTCAGTTTTCCTGTACTTAAGACGGCATTGTGCCTTTTGTATTTAATTCCGATGAAATTTCTGTGTTTCATCGTCAATAAGAAGGTCAGAGGGATACAGTAAACCTAAAGTGAAGCATCGGAATCTATAACTAGTGTCACAGGAATGGTTCAAAACATAGACAGTAAGAAGAGTCAATTTCCTTGTACTTAAGTCGGCATTGTGCCTTTTGTATTTAATTCCGATGCAATAATTGTGTTTCATCGTCAATAAGAAGTTCAGAGGGATACAGTAAACCTGAATTGAGGCATCGGAATCTATAACTAGTGTCACAGGAATTGATTAAATCATAGACAGTAAGAGGAGCCAGTCTTCTTGTACTTGAGTCGGCATTGTGCCTTTTGTATTTAATTCCGATGCAATTTCTGTGTTTCATCGTCAATAAGGAGGTCAGAGGGATACACTAAACCTGAAGTGAAGTATCGGAATCTATAACTAGTGTCACAGGAATGGATCAAAGCATAGAATGTAAGAAGCGTCAGTTTTCTTGTACTTAAGTCGGCATTGTGCCTTTTGTATTTAATTCCGATGCAATATCTGTGTTTCGTCATCAATAATAAGGTCCAAGGGATACAGTAAACCTGAAGTGAAGAATCGGAATCTAAAACCGGTCTCACAGGAAAGGTTCATAACATAGACTGTTAGAAGAGCCAGTCTTCTTGTATTTGAGTCGGCATTGTGACTTTTGTATTTAATTCCGATGCAATTTCTGTGTTTCATCGTCAATAAGAAGGTCAGCGGGATTCAGTAAGCCTGAAGTGAAGAATCGGAATCTATAAGTAGTGTCACAGGAATGGTTGAAAACATAGACAGTAGGAAGAGTCAGTCTTCTTGTCCTTAAGTCGGCATTGAGCCTTTAGTATTTAATTCCGTTGCAATTTCTGTGTTTCATCGTCAATAAGAAGGTCAGAGGGATAGAGTAAGCTTGAAGTGAAGCATCGGAATATATAACTAGTGTCACAGGAATGGATCAAAACATAGACAGTAAGAAGAGTCAGTTTTCTTGTACTTAAGTCGGCATTGTGCCTTTTGTATATAATTCCGATGATATTTCTGTGTTTCATCGTCAATAAGAAGGTCAGACTGATACAGTAAACATGAAATGAAGCATCGGAATCTATAACTAGTGTCACAGGAATGGTTCAAAACATAGACAGTAAGAAGAGTCAGTTTTCTCGTACCTAAGTCGTCATTGAGCCTTTTGTATTTAATTCCGATGCAATTTCTGAGTTTCATCGTCAATAAGGGTGTCGGAGGGATACAGTAAACCTGAAGTGAAGCATCGGAAACTGTAACTAGTGTCACAGGTATAGTTCAAAACATAGACAGTAAGAAGGGCCAGTCTTCTTGTACTAGAGTCGGCTTTGTGCCTTTTGTATTTAATTCCGATGCAATTTCTTTGTTTCATCTTCAATTAGAAGGTCAGACGGATACAGTAAACCTGAAGTGAAGCATCGGAAACTATAACTAGTGTCACAGGAGTGGTTCAAAACATAGACAGTAAGAAGAGTCAGTTTTCTTGTACTTAAGTCGGCATTGTGACTTTTGTATTTAATTCCGATGCAATTTCTGTGTTTCGTCGTCAATGATGAGGTCCAAGGGATACAGTAAACCTGAAGTGAAACATCGGAATCTAAAACCGGTGTCACAGGAAAGGTTCATAACATAGACAGTAAGAAGGGCCAGTCTTCTTGTATTTGAGTCGGCATTGTGCCTCCTGTATTTAATTCCGATGCAAGTTCTGTGTTTCATCGTCAATAAGATGGTCAGCGGGATTCAGTAAACCTGAAGTGAAGAATCGAAATCTATATCTAGTGTCTCAGGAATGGTTCAAAACATAGACAGTAAGAAGAGTCAGTCTTCTTGTACTTAAGACGGCATTGAGCCTTTGTATTCAATTCGATGCAATTTCTGTGTTTCATCGTCAATAAGAGGGTCAGAGGGATACAGTAAGCTTGAAGTGAAGCATCGGAATATATAACTAGCGTCACAGGAATGGTTCAAATCATAGACAGTAAGAAGAGTCAGATTTCTTGTACCTAAGTCGTCATTGTGCCATTTGTACTTAATTCCGATGCAATTTCTGAGTTTCATCGTCAATAAGGAGGTCGGAGGGATACAGTAAACTTGAAGTGAAGCATCGGAATCTATGACTAGTGTCACAGGAATGGTTTAAAACATAGACAGCAAGAAGAGTCAGATTTCTTGTACTTAAGTCGTCACTGTGCCTTTTTATTTCATTCTGATGCAATTTCCGAGTTTGATCGTCAATAAAGATGTCGGAGGGCTACAGTAAACCTAAAGTAAAGCATCGGAATCTATAACTAGTGTCACAGGAATGGTTCAAAACATAGACAGTAAGAAGATTCAGTTTTCTTGTACTTAAGTCAGCATTGTGCATTTTGTATTTCTTTCCGATGCAATATCTGAGTTTCCGCATCAATAAGAAGGTCAGAGGGATACAGTAAACCTGAAGTGAAGCATCGGAATCTATAACTAGGGTCACGGGAATGGTGCAAAACATAGACAGTAAGAAGAGTCAGTTTTCTTGTACCTAAGTCGGCATTGTGCCTTTTGTATTTAATTCCGATGCTATTTTTGTGTTTCATCGCTAATAAGAAGGTCAGAGGGAGGCAGTGAACCTGAAGTCGAGCATCGGAATCCATAACTAGAGTCACAGGAATGGTTCAAAACATAGAGAGTAACATGAGACAGTCTTCTTGTACTTAAGTCGGCATTGAGCCTTTTGTATTTAATTCCGATGCAATTTCTGTGTTTCATCGTCAATATAAGGTCAGAGGGATACAGTAAACCTGAAGTGAAGCATCGGAATCTATAACTAGTGTCACAGGAATGGGTTCAAAACATAGGCAGTAAGAAGAGTCAGTTTCCTTGTACATAAGTCGGCATTGTGCCTTTTGCATTTAATTCCCATGCAATTTCTGTGTTTCGTCGTCAATAAGAAGGTCCGTGGGATACAGTAAACCTGAAGTGAAACATCAGAATCTAAAACCGGGTCACAGGAAAGGTTCCAAACATAGATAGTATGAAGAGCCAGCCTTCTGGTACTTGAGTCGGCATTGCCCCTTTTGTGTTCAATTCCGATGCAATTTCTGCGTTTCGTCGTCAATAAGAAGGTCCACCGGATACAGTAGACCTGAAGTGATGCGTATGAATCTAAAACCGGTCTCACAGGAAAGGTTCACAGCATAGACAGTTAGAAGAGCCAGTCTTCTTGTATTTGTGTCGGCGTTGTGCCTTTTGTATTTAATTCCGATGCAATTTGTGTGTTTCATCGTCAATAAGAAGGTCATCGGGATTCAGTAAACCTGAAGTGAAGAATCGGAATCTATAACTAGTGTCACAGGAATGGTTCAAAACATAGACAGTAAGAAGAGTCAGTTAACTTGTACTTAAGTTGGCATTGTGCCATTTGTATTTTATTCCGATGCAATTTCTGTGTTTCATCGTCAATAAGAAGGACAGACGGATACAGTAAACCTGAAGTGAAGCATCGGAATCTATAACTAGTGTCCACAGGAATGGTTAAAATCATAAACAGTAAGAAGAGTCAGTTTTCTTGTACTTAAGTCGGCATTGTGCCTCTTGTATATAATTCCGATGATATTTCTGTGTTTCATCGTCAATAAGAAGGTCAGACTGATACAGTAAACATGAAGTGAAGCATCGGAATCTATAACTAGTGTAACAGGAATGGTTCAAAACATAGACAGTAAGAAGAGTCAGTTTTCTTGTACCTAAGTCGTCATTGAGCCTTTTGTATTTAATTCCGATGCAATTTCTGAGTTTCATCGTCAATAAGGGTGTCGGAGGGATACAGTAAACCTGAAGTGAAGCATCGGAAACTGTAACTAGTGTCACAGGTATAGTTCAAAACATAGACAGTAAGAAGAGCCAGTCTTCTTGTACTAGAGTCGGCATTGTGCCTCTTGTATTTAATTCCGATGCAATTTCTTTGTTTCATCGTCAATAAGAAGGTAAGACGGATACAGTAAACCTGAAGTGAAGCATCGGGATCCATAACTAGTGTCACAGGAAAGGTTCATAACATAGACAGTAAGAAGGGCCAGTCTTCTTGTATTTGAGTCGGCATTGTGCCTCCTGTATTTAATTCCGATGCAAGTTCTGTGTTTCATCGTCAATAAGATGGTCAGCGGGATTCAGTAAACCTGAAGTGAAGAATCGAAATCTATAACTAGTGTCACAGGAATGGTTCAAAACATAGACAGTAAGAAGAGTCAGTCTTCTTGTACTTAAGACGGCATTGAGCCTTTGTATTCAATTCCGATGCAATTTCTGTGTTTCATCGTCAATAAGAAGGTCAGAGGGATACAGTAAGCTTGAAGTGAAGCATCGGAATATATAACTAGCGTCACAGGAATGGTTCAAAACATAGACAGTAAGAAGAGTCAGATTTCTTGTACCTAAGTCGTCATTGTACCTTTTGCACTTAGTTCCGATGCAATTTCTGATTTTCATCGTCAATAAGGAGGGTCGGAGGGATACAGTAAGCTTGACGTGAAGCATCGGAATCTATGACTAGTGTCACAGGAATGGTTTAAAACATAGACAGTAAGAAGAGTCAGTTTTCTTGTACTTAAGTCGTCACTGTGCCTTTTTATTTCATTCTCATGCAATTCCGAGTTTGATCGTCAATAAAGATGTCGATGGGTTACAGTAAACCTTAAGTGAAGCATCGGAATCTATAACTAGTGTCACAGGAGTGGTTCAAAACACAGACATTAAGAAGAGTCAGTCTTCTTGTACTTAAGTCGGCATTGTGCCTTTTGTAATAAATTCCTATGCAATTTCTATGTTTCATCTTCAATAAGAAGGTCCGAGGGATACAGTAAACCTGAAGTGAAGGCTTCGGAAACTATAACTAGTGTCAAAGGAGTGGTTCAAACATAGACAGTAAGAACAGTCAGTTTTCTTGTACTTAAGTCGGCATTGTGCCTTTTGTATTTAATTCCGATGCAATTTCTGTGTTTCATCGTCAATAAGAACGTCAGAGGGATACAGTAAACCTGAAGTGAAGCTTCGGAATCTATAACTAGTGTCACAGGAATGGTTCAAAACATAGACAGTATGAAGATTCAGTTTTCTTGTACTTAAGTCAGCATTGTGCCTTTTGTATTTCATTCCGATGCAATATCTGAGTTTCCGCATCAATAAGAAGGTCAGAGGATACAGTAAACATGAAGTGAAGCATCGGAATCTATAACTAGGGTCACGGGATTGGTGCAAAACATAGACAGTAAGAAGAGTCAGTTTTCTTGTACTTAAGTCGGCATTGTGCCTTTTGTATTTAATTCCGATGCTATTTTTGTGTTTCATCGCCAATGAGAAGGTCAGAGGGAGGCAGTGAACCTGAAGTCGAGCATCGGAATCCATAACTAGTGTCACAGGAATGGTTCAAAACATAGAGAGTAACATGAGACAGTCTTCTTGTACTTAAGTCGGCATTGAGCCTTTTGTATTTAATTCCGATGCAATTTCTGTGTTTCATCGTCAATATAAGGTCAGAGGGATACGGTAAACCTGAAGTGAAGCATCAAAATCTATAACTAGTGTCACAGGAATGGTTCAAAACATAGGCAGTAAGAAGAGTCAGTTTTCTGGTACATAAGTCGGCATTGTGCCTTTTGTATTTAATTCCCATGCAATTTCTGTGTTTCGTCGTCAATAAGAAGGTCCGTGGGATACAGTAAACCTGACATGAAACATCGGAATCTAAAACCGGTCTCACAGGAAAGGTTCAAAACGTAGATAGTATGAAGAGCCAGCCTTCTTCTACTTGAGTCGGCATTGTCCCTTTTGTATTTAATTCCGATGCAATTTCTGTGTTTCATCGTCAATAAGAAGGTCAGCGGGATTCAGTAAACCTGAAGTGAAGAATCGGAATCTATAACTAGTGTCACAGGAATGGTTCAAAACATAGACAGTAAGAAGAGTCAGTCTTCTTGTACTTAAGTCGGCATTGAGCCTTTTGTATTTAATTCCAATGCAATATCTGTGTTTCATCGTCAATAAGAAGGTCAGAGGGATACAGTAAACCTGAAGTGAAGCATCAGAATCTATAACTAGTGTCACAGGAATGGTTCAATACATAGACAGTAGGAAGAGTCCGTTTTCTTGTACTTAACCCGGCAATCTGCCTTTTGTATTTAATTCCGATGCAATTGCCGTGTTTCATCGTCAAAAGAAGGTCAGACGGTTATAGTAAACCTGAAGTGAAGCATCGGAATCTATAACTAGTGTCACAGGAATGGTTCAAAACATAGACGGTAAGAAGAGTCAGTTTTCTTGTACATAAGTCGGCAATGTGCCATTTGTATTTAATTCCGATGCAATTTCTGTGTTTCATCGTCAATAAGATGGTCAGAGGGATACAGTAAACCTGAAGTGAAGTATCCGAATCTATAACTAGTGTCACAGGAATGGTTCAAAACACATACAGTAAGAAGAATCAGTTTTCTTGTACTTTAGTCGGAATTGTGCCTTTTAATTCCAATGCAATTTCTGTGTTTCGTCGTCAATAAGAAATCCCACGGGACACAGTAAACCTTACGTGAAGCATCGGAATCTAAAACCGGTCTCACAGGAAAGGTTCATAACATAGACAGCAAGAAGAGCCAGTCTTCTTGTATGTGTGTCGGCGTTGTGCTTTTTGTATTTAATTCCGATGCAATTTCTGTGTTTCATCGTCAATAAGAAGGTCAGCGGCATTCAGTAAACCTCAAGTAAAGAATCCGAATCTATAACTAGTGTCCCAGGAATGGTTCAAATCAAAGACAGAAAGAAGAGTCAGTCTTCTTGTACTTAAGTCGGCATTGTGCCTTTTGTATTTAATTCCGATGCAATTTCTGTGTTTCATCGTCAATAAGAAGGACAGAGGGGATACAGAAAACCTGTAGTGAAGCATCGGAATATATAACTAGTGTCACAGGAATGGTTCAAAACATAGACAGTAAGAAGAGTCAGTTTTCTTGTACTTTAAGCCGTCATTGTGCCACATGTATTTAAGTCCGATGCCATTTCTGTTTTTCATCGTCAATAAGGAGGTCGGAGGGATACAGTAAACCTGAAGTGAAGCATCGGAATCTATAACTAGTGTCACAGGAATGGTTCAAAACATAGACAGTACGAAGAGCCAGTCTTCTTGTACTTGAGTCGGCATTGAGCCTTTTGTATTTAATTCGATGCAATTTCTGTGTTTCGCCGTCAATAAGAAGGTCAGAGGGATACAGTAAGCTTGCAGTGAAGCATCGGAATATATAACTAGTGTCACAGGAATGGTTCAAAACATAGACAGTTAGAATAGTCAGTTTTCTTGTACTTAAGTGGGCATTGTGTCTTTTGTATTTAAATCCGATGAAATTTCTGTGATTCATCGTCAATAAGAAGGTCAGAGGGATACAGAAAACCTGAAGTGAAGCATCGGAATCTATAACTAGTGTCACAGGAATGGTTCAAAACATAGACAGTAAGAAGAGTCAGTTTTCTTGTACTTGAGACGGCATTGTGCCTTTTGTATTTAATTCCGATGAAATTTCTGTGATTCATCGTCAATAAGAAGGTCAGAGGGATACAGAAAACCTGAAGTGAAGCATCGGAATCTATAACTAGTGTCACAGCAATGGTTCAAAACATAGACAGTAAGAAGAGTCAGTTTTCTTGTACTTGAGACGGCATTGTGCCTTTTGTATTTAATTCCGTTGCAATATCTGTGTTTCATCGTCAATAAGAAGGTCAGAGGGATACATTAAACCTGAAGTGAAGCATCAGAATCTATAACTAGTGGCACAGGAATGGTTAAAAACATAGACAATAAGAAGAGTCAGTTATCTTGTATGTAAGTAGGCATTGTGCCTTTTATATTTAATTACGATACAATTTCTGTGTTTCATCGTCAATAAGAAGGTCAGAGGGATACAGTAAACGTGAAGTGAAGCATCGGGATCCATAACTAGTGTCACAGGAATGGTTCAAAACATAGACAGTAAAAAGAGTCAGTCTTCTTGTACTTAGGTCGGCATTGTGCCTTTTGTATTAAATTCCGATGCATTTTCTATGTTACATCTTCAATAAGAAGGTCAGAGGGATACAGTAAACCTGAAGTGAAGCATCGGAAGCTGTAACTAGTGTCACAGGAGTGGTTCAGAACATAGACAGTAAGAAGAGTCAGTTTTCTTGTACTGAAGTCGGCATTGTGGCTTTTGTATTTAATTCCGATGCAATATCTGTGTTTCATCGACAATAAGAGGGTCAGAGAGATACAGTAAACCCGAAGTGAAGCATTAGAATCTGTAACTGGTGTCACAGGAATGGTTCAAAACATAGACAGTAGGAAGAGTCAGTTTTCTTGTACTTAAGTCGGCATTGTGCCTTTTGTATTTAATTCCGATGCAATTGCTGTGTTTCATCGTCAATAAGAAGGTTAGAGGGATACAGTAAACCTGAAGTGAAGCATCGGAATCTATAACTAGTGTCACAGGAATGGTTCAATACATAGACAGTAAGAAGAGTCAGTTTTCTTGTACTTAAGTCGGCATAGTGCCTTTTGTATTTAATTCCGATGCAATTTCTGTGTTTCATCGTCAATAAGAAGGTCAGAGGGATACAGTAAACATGAAGTAAAGCATCGGAATCTATAACTAGTGTCACAGGAATCGTTCAAAACATATATGGTTAAAAGAGTCAGTTTTCTTATACTTTAGTCGGCATTGTGCCTTTGCTATGTAATTCCGATGCAATTTCTGTGTTTCGTCGTCAATAAAAACGTCCACGGGATACAATAAACCTGAAGTGAAGCATCGGAAATTAAAACCGGTCTCACAGGAAAGGTTCATTACCTAGACAGTAAGAAGAGCCAGTCTTCTTGTACTTGAGTTGTCGTTGTGCCTTTTGTATTTAATTCCGATGCAATTTCTGTGTTTCATCGTCAATAGAAGGTCCAAGGGATTCAGTAAACCTGAAGTGAAGTATCGGAATCCATAACTAGTGTCACAGGAATGGTTCAAAACATAGACAGTAAGAAGAGTCAGTCTTCTTGTACTTAAGTCGGCATTGTGAATTTTGTATTTAATTCCGATGCAATTTCTGTGTTTCATCGTCAATAAGAAGGTCAGGGGGATACAGTAAGCTTGAAGTGAAGCATCGGAATCTATAACTAGTGTCACAGGAATGGTTCAAAACAAAGACAGTAAGAAAAGTAAGTTTTCTTGTACTTAAGTCGGCATTGTGCCTTTTGTATTTAATTCCGATGCAATTTCTGTGTTTCATCGTCAATAAGAAAGTCAGAGGGATACAGTAGACCTGAAGTGAAGCATCGGAATCTATAACTAGTGACATAAG
>NW_025727701.1:25000-27500 GCF_021461385.2 Schistocerca piceifrons | reverse complement strand
AGCTCCCCTGCACAATACACCTCGAAACCCTCTCAGGTCCCGGCGGCGCGCAGCGCCGTCCCAAGTACTTGGTCGGGTTCGAGAGAGGCGCAATCGCCCGGAGTTAGGCGAGTAGACGCTTTCGGTGCGACCACCCGTGCTCCCAACTGAGCTTGCCGCTGCCGACAGAGGCCCGGGAGCGTGCTGTCGTGGCATTGCCGGCGGGAGACAACACGCGCCACCTACGGTGACCGGCAGCTCCAACGCCAGCGCCACAGAAGGACAAAAGCCCCACTTGGGTGCCGAAGCGAACTCTCCCAGCACAGCGCACACGCCAACACATCCGCACAGCTGCGATACAAACCACCAGCGAGAACCGCTGGGGCGACCGAGCAGCAGACGGCGTCGCGGCGCCGAGCGCCGGGCGGCGGCGCATCCTCAACGCACACAGTCCTCAATCGGACCAGCACACTGCAGATGTCCACCGCGCTTCGCACCGGGCCCGCGAGGACCTACTTTGGCCGCACGGCGCCGCGCGCAGGGTGCGCCGGCGCGCAGCTGCGACGCCTGCCGCGTCCGTCGGCCGGCGCGCCTGCCACTGGCCGCCCCCACCAGCCGGCTGTAGCGCGTGCGCCCACGCACCGCGCGGCCAGCACGCCGGGAGGCGCCCCCTCACCGGCCGGGGACGGTCCCACCCAGCCACCGCCGCGTATCGCTTCACACCCAGATGCCGTTCAGTTTCGTCGGCATGGTGGGTATCGCTGGAACAACCGGTTAGTACCTCAACCTATCGTCGCCATCACCGATTCACCCCTAGCGAGAACAACCGCACCACAACGGGTTACCATTTCTTCATTTGCGTAACTTCACCAGAAAACGTAGGCGTCCATCGCCATTTGCAACTTCAACCATTATTGCATGCCTGTGTCAGGTGTCACGCCACACTACGTCTGCCCACATACACGCAACAAAATGTGCACGCCTAGACAATACGTGGAAGGTGGCCCCCGTACGTATGCGATGTCCATTGCTCGAACGACTGTCAACCGGCTTCTGTAGCATGTCGCAGATATGGAACGCGCTGCACCATGCCATCACGGTGTGTGAGGAGAGACGACTAGGTCCGAATACATCAACAGACAGCTCATGCTGATCGCCATCCACGGCGTCCGTTCCTCCCACACGTCTCTATGGCGTACCACACTGCAATCCAGCTCTCATAGGGAGACGACACGTAGCTGCGTGCACAATATTTGCACTGTATGGTCCGCCGTTTTTGGGCGCAGTCGTTGTACGGTCACACATGTGCCACGATGTATCATTCAGTACATAAGGACGAATGTGCAGTACAGATTGTGGTTCACGCGTACGACATCAGCGGACAGTTGACACAGGCCGCACCACAACGTAGCCTGCGTACGTCGCATGCGAAGGGCATTGAACATGCAAACTTGTCACCAACCACCTTGCGAAGGCAGGGGGCAAGGTGGGGACGTGGGGAGAGGTGGGGGGGGGGGGGGGGCGGCATGTACGCCCTGCTGCCATCCACATTACAGTGTACAGCAGGAGCATGTGGAAAGTCAGCAAGACTTGCAAGGTGTTTAACATGAAGCGATACACAGGGGAGCGGGCAGTGCGAGTAGCGAACTATATTGCGAGGGTTGCGGGTGGGCAACACTACACTAATTGAACGAGTCGTATAACAATTACAGAGCAGGTTTAGGCGACAACGTGGGTTACGATAGGCGACAACGTGGGTTACGTTAGGGGACAACGTGGGTTACGTTAGGGGACAACGTGGGTTACGTTAGGGGACAACGTGGGTTACGTTAGGGGACAACGTGGGTTACGTTAGGGGACAACGTGGGTTACGTTAGGGGACAACGTGGGTTACGTTAGGGGACAACGTGGGTTAGGTTAAGGCACAACATGGGTTAGGTTAAGGCACAACATGGGTTAGGTTAAGGCACAACATGGGTTAGGTTAAGGCACAACATGGGTTAGGTTAAGGCACAACATGGGTTAGGTTAAGGCACAACATGGGTTAGGTTAGGGGACAACATGGGTTAGGTTAGGGGACAACATGGGTTAGGTTAAGGCACAACATGGGTTAGGTTAAGGCACAACATGGGTTAGGTTAGGGGACAACATGGGTTAGGTTAGGGCACAACATGGGTTAGGTTAGGGGACAACATGGGTTAGGTTAGGGGACAACATGGGTTAGGTTAGGGGACAACATGGGTTAGGTTAGGGGACAACATGGGTTAGGTTAGGGGACAACATGGGTTAGGTTAGGGGACAACATGGGTTAGGTTAGGGGACAACATGGGTTAGGTTAGGGGACAACATGGGTTAGGTTAAGGCACAACATGGGTTAGGTTAGGGGACAACATGGGTTAGGTTAGGGGACAACATGGGTTAGGTTAGGGGACAACATGGGTTAGGTTAGGGGACAACATGGGTTAGGTTAGGGGACAACATGGGTTAGGTTAAGGCACAACATGGGTTAGGTTAGGGCACA
>NW_025727701.1:12500-15000 GCF_021461385.2 Schistocerca piceifrons | reverse complement strand
AGTACTTGGTCGGGTTCGAGAGAGGCGCAATCGCCCGGAGTTAGGCGAGTAGACGCTTTCGGTGCGACCACCCGTGCTCCCAACTGAGCTTGCCGCTGCCGACAGAGGCCCGGGAGCGTGCTGTCGTGGCATTGCCGGCGGGAGACAACACGCGCCACCTACGGTGACCGGCAGCTCCAACGCCAGCGCCACAGAAGGACAAAAGCCCCACTTGGGTGCCGAAGCGAACTCTCCCAGCACAGCGCACACGCCAACACATCCGCACAGCTGCGATACAAACCACCAGCGAGAACCGCTGGGGCGACCGAGCAGCAGACGGCGTCGCGGCGCCGAGCGCCGGGCGGCGGCGCATCCTCAACGCACACAGTCCTCAATCGGACCAGCACACTGCAGATGTCCACCGCGCTTCGCACCGGGCCCGCGAGGACCTACTTTGGCCGCACGGCGCCGCGCGCAGGGTGCGCCGGCGCGCAGCTGCGACGCCTGCCGCGTCCGTCGGCCGGCGCGCCTGCCACTGGCCGCCCCCACCAGCCGGCTGTAGCGCGTGCGCCCACGCACCGCGCGGCCAGCACGCCGGGAGGCGCCCCCTCACCGGCCGGGGACGGTCCCACCCAGCCACCGCCGCGTATCGCTTCACACCCAGATGCCGTTCAGTTTCGTCGGCATGGTGGGTATCGCTGGAACAACCGGTTAGTACCTCAACCTATCGTCGCCATCACCGATTCACCCCTAGCGAGAACAACCGCACCACAACGGGTTACCATTTCTTCATTTGCGTAACTTCACCAGAAAACGTAGGCGTCCATCGCCATTTGCAACTTCAACCATTATTGCATGCCTGTGTCAGGTGTCACGCCACACTACGTCTGCCCACATACACGCAACAAAATGTGCACGCCTAGACAATACGTGGAAGGTGGCCCCCGTACGTATGCGATGTCCATTGCTCGAACGACTGTCAACCGGCTTCTGTAGCATGTCGCAGATATGGAACGCGCTGCACCATGCCATCACGGTGTGTGAGGAGAGACGACTAGGTCCGAATACATCAACAGACAGCTCATGCTGATCGCCATCCACGGCGTCCGTTCCTCCCACACGTCTCTATGGCGTACCACACTGCAATCCAGCTCTCATAGGGAGACGACACGTAGCTGCGTGCACAATATTTGCACTGTATGGTCCGCCGTTTTTGGGCGCAGTCGTTGTACGGTCACACATGTGCCACGATGTATCATTCAGTACATAAGGACGAATGTGCAGTACAGATTGTGGTTCACGCGTACGACATCAGCGGACAGTTGACACAGGCCGCACCACAACGTAGCCTGCGTACGTCGCATGCGAAGGGCATTGAACATGCAAACTTGTCACCAACCACCTTGCGAAGGCAGGGGGCAAGGTGGGGACGTGGGGAGAGGTGGGGGGGGGGGGGGGCGGCATGTACGCCCTGCTGCCATCCACATTACAGTGTACAGCAGGAGCATGTGGAAAGTCAGCAAGACTTGCAAGGTGTTTAACATGAAGCGATACACAGGGGAGCGGGCAGTGCGAGTAGCGAACTATATTGCGAGGGTTGCGGGTGGGCAACACTACACTAATTGAACGAGTCGTATAACAATTACAGAGCAGGTTTAGGCGACAACGTGGGTTACGATAGGCGACAACGTGGGTTACGTTAGGGGACAACGTGGGTTACGTTAGGGGACAACGTGGGTTACGTTAGGGGACAACGTGGGTTACGTTAGGGGACAACGTGGGTTACGTTAGGGGACAACGTGGGTTACGTTAGGGGACAACGTGGGTTACGTTAGGGGACAACGTGGGTTAGGTTAAGGCACAACATGGGTTAGGTTAAGGCACAACATGGGTTAGGTTAAGGCACAACATGGGTTAGGTTAAGGCACAACATGGGTTAGGTTAAGGCACAACATGGGTTAGGTTACGGCACAACATGGGTTAGGTTAAGGCACAACATGGGTTAGGTTAGGGGACAACATGGGTTAGGTTAGGGGACAACATGGGTTAGGTTAAGGCACAACATGGGTTAGGTTAAGGCACAACATGGGTTAGGTTAGGGGACAACATGGGTTAGGTTAGGGCACAACATGGGTTAGGTTAGGGGACAACATGGGTTAGGTTAGGGGACAACATGGGTTAGGTTAGGGGACAACATGGGTTAGGTTAGGGGACAACATGGGTTAGGTTAGGGGACAACATGGGTTAGGTTAGGGGACAACATGGGTTAGGTTAGGGGACAACATGGGTTAGGTTAGGGGACAACATGGGTTAGGTTAAGGCACAACATGGGTTAGGTTAGGGGACAACATGGGTTAGGTTAGGGGACAACATGGGTTAGGTTAGGGGACAACATGGGTTAGGTTAGGGGACAACATGGGTTAGGTTAGGGGACAACATGGGTTAGGTTAAGGCACAACATGGGTTAGGTTAGGGCACAACATGGGTTAGGTTAGGGCACAACATGGGTTAGGTTAGGGCA
>NW_025727701.1:0-2500 GCF_021461385.2 Schistocerca piceifrons | reverse complement strand
CGCAATCGCCCGGAGTTAGGCGAGTAGACGCTTTCGGTGCGACCACCCGTGCTCCCAACTGAGCTTGCCGCTGCCGACAGAGGCCCGGGAGCGTGCTGTCGTGGCATTGCCGGCGGGAGACAACACGCGCCACCTACGGTGACCGGCAGCTCCAACGCCAGCGCCACAGAAGGACAAAAGCCCCACTTGGGTGCCGAAGCGAACTCTCCCAGCACAGCGCACACGCCAACACATCCGCACAGCTGCGATACAAACCACCAGCGAGAACCGCTGGGGCGACCGAGCAGCAGACGGCGTCGCGGCGCCGAGCGCCGGGCGGCGGCGCATCCTCAACGCACACAGTCCTCAATCGGACCAGCACACTGCAGATGTCCACCGCGCTTCGCACCGGGCCCGCGAGGACCTACTTTGGCCGCACGGCGCCGCGCGCAGGGTGCGCCGGCGCGCAGCTGCGACGCCTGCCGCGTCCGTCGGCCGGCGCGCCTGCCACTGGCCGCCCCCCACCAGCCGGCTGTAGCGCGTGCGCCCACGCACCGCGCGGCCAGCACGCCGGGGAGGCGCCCCCTCACCGGCCGGGGACGGTCCCACCCAGCCACCGCCGCGTATCGCTTCACACCCAGATGCCGTTCAGTTTCGTCGGCATGGTGGGTATCGCTGGAACAACCGGTTAGTACCTCAACCTATCGTCGCCATCACCGATTCACCCCTAGCGAGAACAACCGCACCACAACGGGTTACCATTTCTTCATTTGCGTAACTTCACCAGAAAACGTAGGCGTCCATCGCCATTTGCAACTTCAACCATTATTGCATGCCTGTGTCAGGTGTCACGCCACACTACGTCTGCCCACATACACGCAACAAAATGTGCACGCCTAGACAATACGTGGAAGGTGGCCCCCGTACGTATGCGATGTCCATTGCTCGAACGACTGTCAACCGGCTTCTGTAGCATGTCGCAGATATGGAACGCGCTGCACCATGCCATCACGGTGTGTGAGGAGAGACGACTAGGTCCGAATACATCAACAGACAGCTCATGCTGATCGCCATCCACGGCGTCCGTTCCTCCCACACGTCTCTATGGCGTACCACACTGCAATCCAGCTCTCATAGGGAGACGACACGTAGCTGCGTGCACAATATTTGCACTGTATGGTCCGCCGTTTTTGGGCGCAGTCGTTGTACGGTCACACATGTGCCACGATGTATCATTCAGTACATAAGGACGAATGTGCAGTACAGATTGTGGTTCACGCGTACGACATCAGCGGACAGTTGACACAGGCCGCACCACAACGTAGCCTGCGTACGTCGCATGCGAAGGGCATTGAACATGCAAACTTGTCACCAACCACCTTGCGAAGGCAGGGGGCAAGGTGGGGACGTGGGGAGAGGTGGGGGGGGGGGGGGGGGCGGCATGTACGCCCTGCTGCCATCCACATTACAGTGTACAGCAGGAGCATGTGGAAAGTCAGCAAGACTTGCAAGGTGTTTAACATGAAGCGATACACAGGGGAGCGGGCAGTGCGAGTAGCGAACTATATTGCGAGGGTTGCGGGTGGGCAACACTACACTAATTGAACGAGTCGTATAACAATTACAGAGCAGGTTTAGGCGACAACGTGGGTTACGATAGGCGACAACGTGGGTTACGTTAGGGGACAACGTGGGTTACGTTAGGGGACAACGTGGGTTACGTTAGGGGACAACGTGGGTTACGTTAGGGGACAACGTGGGTTACGTTAGGGGACAACGTGGGTTACGTTAGGGGACAACGTGGGTTACGTTAGGGGACAACGTGGGTTAGGTTAAGGCACAACATGGGTTAGGTTAAGGCACAACATGGGTTAGGTTAAGGCACAACATGGGTTAGGTTAAGGCACAACATGGGTTAGGTTAAGGCACAACATGGGTTAGGTTACGGCACAACATGGGTTAGGTTAAGGCACAACATGGGTTAGGTTAGGGGACAACATGGGTTAGGTTAGGGGACAACATGGGTTAGGTTAAGGCACAACATGGGTTAGGTTAAGGCACAACATGGGTTAGGTTAGGGGACAACATGGGGTTAGGTTAGGGGCACAACATGGGTTAGGTTAGGGGACAACATGGGTTAGGTTAGGGGACAACATGGGTTAGGTTAGGGGACAACATGGGTTAGGTTAGGGGACAACATGGGTTAGGTTAGGGGACAACATGGGTTAGGTTAGGGGACAACATGGGTTAGGTTAGGGGACAACATGGGTTAGGTTAGGGGACAACATGGGTTAGGTTAAGGCACAACATGGGTTAGGTTAGGGGACAACATGGGTTAGGTTAGGGGACAACATGGGTTAGGTTAGGGGACAACATGGGTTAGGTTAGGGGACAACATGGGTTAGGTTAGGGGACAACATGGGTTAGGTTAAGGCACAACATGGGTTAGGTTAGGGGCACAACATGGGTTAGGTTAGGGCACAACATGGGTTAGGTTAGGGCACAGACATGGGTTAGGTTA
>NW_025727700.1:0-46708 GCF_021461385.2 Schistocerca piceifrons | reverse complement strand
ATCTTATTGACGATGAGACACAGATATTGCATCGGAATTCAAACCACAATGCACAATGCCGACTTAAGGACAAGAGGACTGACCCTCTCACTTTCTATGATTTGAACCTCTCCTGTGAGTCCAGTTTTAGATTCCGATGCTTCACTTCAGGTTTACTGTATACTTTGAACCGTCTTATTGACGATGAAACACAGAGATTGCATCAGAATTAAATTCAAAAGGCACAATGGCGACTTAAGTACAAGAGGACTGACACACTCACTTTCTATGATTTGAACCTCTCCTGTGAGTTCAGTTTTAGATTCCGATGCTTCACTTTAGGTTTACTGTATCCCTTGGACCTTCTTATTGACGATGAAACACAGAAATTGAATCCGAAATATATACAAATGGCATAATGCCGACTTAATTACAAGAGGACTGACACTTCAACTTTCTATGATTTGAACCTCTCCTGTGAGTCCAGTTTTAGATTCCGATGCTTCACGTCAGGTTTATTGTATTCCTTGGACCTTCTTATTGATGATGAAACACAGAATTTGCATCCGAGTTTAATACAAATGGCACAATGCCGACTTAAGTACAAGAGGACTGACACTCTCTCATTCTATGATTTGAACCTCTCCTGTGAGTCCAGTTTTGGATTCCGATGCTTCACTTCAGGTTTACTGTATACCTTGCACCTTCTTATTGACGATGAGACGCAGATATTGCATCGGAATTTAAGACAAAAGGTACAATGCCGACTTAAGTACAAGAGGACTGACACTCTCACTTTCAATGATTTGAACCTCTGCTGTGAGTCCAGTTTTAGATTCCGATGCTTCACTTCAGGTTTACTGTATCCCTTGGACCTTCTTATTGACGATGAAACACAGAAATTGCATCCGAATTTAATACAACAAGCACAATACCGACTTAAGTTCAAGAGGAGAGACACTCTCACTTTCTACGATTTGAACTTCTCCTGTGAGTCCAGTTTTAGATTCCGATGCTTCACTTCAGGTTTACTGTATCGCTTGGACCTTCCTATTGACGATGAAACAAAGAAATTGCATCGGAATTTAATACAAAAGGCACAATACCGACTTAAGTACAAGAGGACTGACACACTAACGCTCTAACTCTCTATGTTTGATCCTCTTCTGTGAGTCCAGTTTTGGATTCCGATGCTTCACTTCAGGTTTACCGTATCCCTTGGACGTTCTTATTGACGATGAAACACAGAAATTGCATCCGAATCTAATACAAATGGCACAATGCCGAATTAAGTACAAGAGGACTGACACTCTCACTTTTTATGATTTGGACCTCTCCTGTGAGTCCAGTTTTAGATTCCGATGCTTCACTTCAGGTTTACTGTATACCTTGCACCTTCCTATTGATGAAAGAGAGAAATTGCATCGTAATTAAATTCAAAACGCACAATGCCGACTTAAGTACAAGAGGACTGACCCTGTAACTGTCTTTGATTTGAACCTCTCCTGTAAGTCCAGTTTTAGATTCCGATGCTTCACTTCAGGTTTACTGTATCCCTTGGACCTTCTTATTGACGATGAAACACAGAAATTGCATCCGAATTTAATACAAAAGTCACAATACCGACTTAGATACAAGCGGATTGACACTATAACTTTCTATGATTTGAACCTCTCCTGTGAGTCCAGTTTTAGATTCCGATGCTTCACTTCGGGTTTACTGTATCCCTTGGACCTTCTTATTGACGATGAAACACAGAAATTATATCCGAATTTAATACAAAAGGCACAATGGCGACTTAAGTACAAGTAGACTGACACACTAACTTTCCATGATTTGAACCTCTCCTGTGAGTCCAGTTTTAGATTCCGATGCTTCACTTCAGGTTTACTATATACCTTGCACCTTCTTATTGACGATGAAACACAGAAATTGCATCCGAAATTAATACAAATGGCATAATACCGACATAAGTACAAGAGGACTGACACGCTCACTTTCTATGATTTGAATCTCTCCTGTGAGTCCAGTTTTAGATTCCGATGCTTCACTTCAGGTTTACTGTATCACTTGGACCTTCTTATTGACGATGAAACACAGAAATTGCATCCGAATTTAATACAAAAGGCACAATGGCGACTTAAGTACAAGAGGACTGACCCCCACCCCTGTGAGTCCAGTTTTAGTTTCCGATGCTTCACTTCACGTTCACTGTATACCTCGCACCTTCTTATTGACGATGAGACACAGAAATTACATCGGAATTTAAGACAAAAGGCACAAAGCCGACTTAAGTACAAGAGGATTGACACTCTCACATTCTATGATTTGAACCCCCTCCTGTGAGTCCAGTGTTAGATTCCGATGCTTCACTTCACGTTTACTGTATACCTTGCACCTTCTTATTGACGATGAAACACAGAAATTGCATCGGATTTAAATTCAAAAGGCACAATGCCGACTTAAGTAGAAGAGAAGTGACACTCTAACTTTCTATAATTTGAACCTCTCCTGTGAGTCCAGTTTTAGACTCCAATGCTTCACTTTAGGATTACTGTATCCCTTGGACCTTCTTATTGACGATGAAACACAGAAATTGCATCCGAAATTAATACAAATAGTACAATGCCGACTTCAGTACTAGAGGACTGACACTCTCACTTTCTACGATTTGAACCTCTCCTGTGAGACCAGTTTTAGATTCCGATGCTTCACATCAGGTTTACTGTATATCTTGCACCTTCTTATTGACGATGAAACACAGAAATTGCATCCGAATTTAATACAAAAGGCACAATGCCGACTTATGTACAAGAGGACTGACATTATAACTTTGTATGATTTGAACCTCTCCTGTGAGTCCAGTTTTAGATTCTGATGCTTCACTTCAGGTTTACTGTATACCTTGCACCTTCTTATTGACGATGATACAGAGAAATTGCATCGGAATTTAATACAAAAGGCATAATGCCGACTTCAGTACAAGCGGACTGACACTCTCACTTTCTATGATTTGAACCTCTCCTGTGAGTCGAGTTTTAGATTCCGATGCTTCACTTCAGGATTACTGTATCACTTGGACCTTCTTATTGACGATGAAACACAGAGTTTGCATCCGAATGTAATACAAAAGGCACAATGTCGTCTTAAGTACATGAGGGCTGACACTCTAACTATCTATGATTTGAAACTCTCCTGTGAGTCCAGTTTTAGATTCCGATGCTTCACTTCAGGTTTACTGTATCCCTTGGACCTTCTTATTGACGATGAAACACAGAAATTGCATCCGAATTTAATACAAAAGGCACAATGGCGACTTAAGTACAAGAGGACTGACCCCCTACCCTGTGAGTCCAGTTTTAGTTTCCGAAGCTTCACTTCAGGTTCACTGTATACCTTGCACCTTCTTATTGACGATGAGACACAGAAATTGCATCGGAATTTAAGACAAAAGGCACACTGCCGACTTAAGTACAAGAGTACTGACACTCTCACATTCTATGATTTGAAACTCTCCTGTGAGTCCAGTGTTAGATTTAGATGCTTCACTTCACGTTTACTGTATACCTTGCACCTTCTTATTGACGATGAGACACAGATATTGCATCGGAATTCAAACCAAAATGCACAATGCCGACTTAAGAACAAGAGGGCTGACACTCTCACTTTCTATGATTTGAACCTCTCCTGTGAGTCCAGTTTTAGATTCCGATGCTTCACTTCAGGTTTACTGTATACCTTGATCCGTCTTATTGACGATGAAAGACAGAGATCTCATCAGAATTAAATTCAAAAGGCACAATGGCGACTTAAGTACAAGAGGACTGACACTCTCACTTTCTATGATTTGAACCTCTCCTGTGAGTTCAGTTTTAGATTCCGATGCTTCACTTTAGGTTTACTGTATCCCTTGGACCTTCTTATTGACGATGAAACACAGAAATTGAATCCGAAATATATACAAATGGCATAATGCCGACTTAATTACAAGAGGACTGACACTCTCACTTTCTATGATTTGAACCTCTCCTGTGAGTCCAGTTTTAGATTCCGATGCTTCACGTCAGGTTTATTGTATTCCTTGGACCTTCTTATTATTGATGAAACACAGAAATTGCATCCGAGTTTAATACAAATGGCACAATGCCGACTTAAGTACATGAGGACAGACACTCTCTCATTCTATGATTTGAACCTCTCCTGTGAGTCCAGTTTTGGATTCCGATGCTTCACGTCAGGTTTACTGTATACCTTGCACCTTCTTATTGACGATGAGACACAGATTTTTGATCGGAATTTAAGACAAAAGGTACAATTCCGACTTAAGTACAAGAGGACTGACACTCTCACTTTCAATGATTTGAACCTCTGCTGTGAGTCCAGTTTTAGATTCCGATGCTTCACTTCAGGTTTACTGTATCCCTTGGACCTTCTTATTGACGATGAAACATAGAAATTGCATCCGAATTTAATACAAATAGCACAATGCCGACTTAAGTACAAGAGGGCTGACACTCTCACTTTCTATGATTTGAACCTCTCCAGTGAGTCCAGTTTTAGATTCCGATGCTTCACTTCAGGTTTACTGTATACCTTGCAGCTTCTTATTGACGATGAGACACAGAAATTGCAACGGAATTTAATACAAAAGGCACAATGCCGACTTAAGTACAAGAGGACTGACACTCTCACATTCTATGATTTGATCCTCACCTGTGAGTCCAGTTTTAGATTCCGATGCTTCACTTCAGGTTTACTGTATACCTTGGACCTTCTTATTGACGATGAAACACAGAAATTGCATCGGAATTTAATACAAAAGGCACAATACCGACTTAAGTAGAAGAGGAGTGACACTCTAACTTTCTATGATTTGAACCTCTCCTGTGAGTCCAGTTTTAGATTCCGGTGCTTCACTTCAGGTTTACTGTATCCCTTGGACCTTCTTATTGACGATGAAACACAGAAATTGCATCCGAATTTAATAAAAATGGTACAATGCCGACTTAAGTACTAGAGGACTGACACTCTCACTTTCTACGATTTGAACCTCTCCTGTGAGTCCAGTTTTAGATTCCGATGTTTCACTTCAGGTTTACTGTATATCTTGCACCTTCTTATTGACGATCAAACACAGAAATTGCATCCAAATTTAATACAAAAGGCACAATGCCGACTTATGTACAAGAGGACTGACATTCTAACTTTGTATGATTTGAACCTCTCCTGTGAGTCCAGTTTTAGATTCCGATGCTTCACTTCAGGTTTACTGTATACCTTGCACCTTCTTATTGACGTTGAGACACAGAAATTGCATCGGAATTTAATACAAAAGGCACAATGCCGACTTAAGTACAAGAGGACTGACACTCTCACTTTCTATGATTTGAACCTCTCCTGTGTGTTCAGTTTCAGATTCCGATGCTTCACTTCAGGTTTACTGTATCACTTGGACCTTCTTATTGACGATGAAACACAGAAATTGCATCCGAATTTAATACAAAAGGCACAATGGCGACTTAAGTACAAGAGGACTGACCCCCACCCCTGTGAGTCCAGTTTTAGTTTCCGATGCTTCACTTCACGATCACTGTATACCTTGCAGCTTCTTATTAACGATGAGACACAGAAATTACATCGGAATTTAAGACAATAGGCACAATGCCGACTTAAGTACAAGAGGACTGACACTCTCACATTCTATGATTTGAACCTCTCCTGTGAGTCCAGTGTTAGATTCCGATGCTTCACTTCACGTTTACTGTATATCTTGCACCTTCCTATTGACGATGAGACACAGATATTGCATCGGAATTCAAACCAAAATGCACAATGCCGACTTAAGGACAAGAGGACTGACACTCTCTCTTTCTATGATTTGAACCTCTCCTGTGAGTCCAGTTTTAGATTCCGATGCTTCACTTCAGGTTTACTGTATCCCTTGGACCTTCTTATTGACGATGAAACACAGAAATTGCATCCGAATTTAATAAAAATGGTACAATGCCGACTTAAGTACTAGAGGACTGACACTCTCACTTTCTACGATTTGAACCTCTCCTGTGAGTCCAGTTTTAGATTCCGATGCTTCACTTCAGGTTTACTGTATACCTTGCACCTTCTTATTGACGATGTGACACAGAAATTGCATCGGAATTTAAGACAAAAGGCACAATATCGACGTAAGTACAAGAGGAGTGACACTCTCACTTTCTACGATTTGAACTTCTCCTGTGAGTCCAGTTTTAGATTCCGACGCTTCACTTCAGGTTTACTGTATCGCTTGGACCTTCTTATTGACGATGAAACAAAGAAATTGCATCGGAATTTAATACAAACGGCACAATACCGACTGAAGTACAAGAGGACTGACACGCTAACTCTCTATGTTTTGAACCTCTTCTGTGAGTCCAGTTTTGGATTCCGATGCTTCACTTCAGGTTTACCGTATCCCTTCGACCTTCTTATTGACGATGAAACACAGAAATTGCATCCGAATTTAATACAAACGGCATAATGCCGACTTCATTACAAGAGGACTAATACTCTCACTTTCTATGATTTGAACCTCTCCCGCGAGTCCAGTTCTAGATTCCGATGCTTCACTTCAGGTTTACAGTATTCCTTGGACCTTCTTATTGACGTTGAAACACAGAAATTGCATCGGAATATAATACACATGGCACAATGCCGACTTAAGTACAAGAGCTCTGACACTCTCACCTTCTATGATTTGATCCTCTCCTGTGAGTCCAGTTTTAGATTCCGATGCTTCACTTCTGGTTTACTGTATACCTTGCACCTTCTTATTGAAGATAAGACACAGAAATTGCATCGGAATTTAATACAAAAGGCACAATGCCGACTTAAGTAAAAGAGGTCTGACACTCTCGCTTTCTATGATTTGAATCCCTCCTGTGAGTCCAGTTTCAGATTCCGTTGCTTCACTTCAGGTTTACTGTATCCCTTGGACCTTCTTATTGACGATGAAACACAGAAATTGCATCCGAATTTAATACAAAAGGCACAATGGCGACTTAAGTACAAGAGGACTGATACCCTCCCCTGTGGGTCCAGTTTTAGATTCCGAAGCTTCGCTTCGGGTTCACTGTATACCTTGCACCTTCTTATTAACGATGAGACACAGAAATTGCATCGGAATTTAAGACAAAAGGCACAATGCCGACTTAAGTACAAGAGGACTGACACTCTCACTTTCTATGATTTGAACCTCTCCTGTGAGTCCAGTGTTAGATTTAGATGCTTCACTTCACGTTTACTGTATACCTTGCACCTTCTTATTGACGATGAGACACAGATATTGCATCGGAATTCAAACCAAAATGCACAATGCCGACTTAAGAACAAGAGGGCTGACACTCTCACTTTCTATGATTTGAACCTCTCCTGTGAGTCCAGTTTTAGATTCCGATGCTCCACTTCAGGTTTACTGTATACCTTGATCCGTCTTATTGACGATGAAAGACAGAGATCTCATCAGAATTAAATTCAAAAGGCACAATGGCGACTTAAGTACAAGAGGACTGACACTCTCACTTTCTATGATTTGAACCTCTCCTGTGAGTTCAGTTTTAGATTCCGATGCTTCACTTTAGGTTTACTGTATCCCTTGGACCTTCTTATTGACGATGAAACACAGAAATTGAATCCGAAATATATACAAATGGCATAATGCCGACTTAATTACAAGAGGACTGACACTCTCACTTTCTATGATTTGAACCTCTCCTGTGAGTCCAGTTTTAGATTCCGATGCTTCACGTCAGGTTTATTGTATTCCTTGGACCTTCTTATTATTGATGAAACACAGAAATTGCATCCGAGTTTAATACAAATGGCACAATGCCGACTTAAGTACAAGAGGACTGACACTCTCTCATTCTATGATTTGAACCTCTCCTGTGAGTCCAGTTTTGGATTCCGATGCTTCACGTCAGGTTTACTGTATACCTTGCACCTTCTTATTGACGATGAGACACAGATTTTTGATCGGAATTTAAGACAAAAGGTACAATTCCGACTTAAGTACAAGAGGACTGACACTCTCACTTTCAATGATTTGAACCTCTGCTGTGAGTCCAGTTTTAGATTCCGATGCTTCACTTCAGGTTTACTGTATCCCTTGGACCTTCTTATTGACGATAAAACATAGAAATTGCATCCGAATTTAACACAAATAGCACAATGCCGACTTAAGTACAAGAGGGCTGACACTCTCACTTTCTATGATTTGAACCTCTCCAGTGAGTCCAGTTTTAGATTCCGATGCTTCACTTCAGGTTTACTGTATCCCTTGGACCTTCTTATTGACGATGAAACACAGAAATTGCATCCGAATTTAATAAAAATGGTACAATGCCGACTTAAGTACTAGAGGACTGACACTTTCACTTTCTACGATTTGAACCTCTCCTGTGAGTCCAGTTTTAGATTCCGATGTTTCACTTCAGGTTTACTGTATATCTTGCACCTTCTTATTGACGATCAAACACAGAAATTGCATCCAAATTTAATACAAAAGGCACAATGCCGACTTATGTACAAGAGGACTGACATTCTAACTTTGTATGATTTGAACCTCTCCTGTGAGTCCAGTTTTAGATTCCGATGCTTCACTTCAGGTTTACTGTATACCTTGCACCTTCTTATTGACGTTGAGACACAGAAATTGCATCGGAATTTAATACAAAAGGCACAATGCCGACTTAAGTACAAGAGGACTGACACTCTCACTTTCTATGATTTGAACCTCTCCTGTGAGTCCAGTTTCAGATTCCGATGCTTCACTTCAGGTTTACTGTATCACTTGGACCTTCTTATTGACGATGAAACACAGAAATTGCATCCGAATTTAATACAAAAGGCACAATGGCGACTTAAGTACAAGAGGACTGACCCCCACCCCTGTGAGTCCAGTTTTAGTTTCCGATGCTTCACTTCATGATCACTGTATACCTTGCAGCTTCTTATTAACGATGAGACACAGAAATTACATCGGAATTTAAGACAATAGGCACAATGCCGACTTAAGTACAAGAGGACTGACACTCTCACATTCTATGATTTGAACCTCTCCTGTGAGTCCAGTTTTAGATTCCGATGCGTCACGTCAGGTTTACTGTATTCCGTGGACCTTCTTATTGACGATGAAACACAGAAATTGCATCCGAATTTAATAAAAATGGTACAATGCCGACTTAAGTACTAGAGGACTGACACTCTCACTTTCTACGATTTGAACCTCTCCTGTGAGTCCAGTTTTAGATTCCGATGCTTCACTTCAGGTTTACTGTATCCCTTGGACCTTCTTATTGACGATGAAACACAGAAATTGAATCCGAAGTATATACAAATGGCATAATGCCGACTTAATTACAAGAGGACTGACACTCTCACTTTCTATGATTTGAACCTCTCCTGTGAGTCCAGTTTTAGATTCCGATGCGTCACGTCAGGTTTACTGTATTCCGTGGACCTTCTTATTGACGATGAAACACAGAAATTGCATCCGAGTGTAATACAAATGGCACAATGCCGACTTAAGTACAAGAGGACTGACACTCTCTCATTCTATGATTTGAACCTCTCCTGTGAGTCCAGTTTTGGATTCCGATGCTTCACTTCAGGTTTACTGTATACCTTGCACCTTCTTATTGACGATGAGACACAGAAATTGCATCGGAATTTAAGACAAAAGGCACAATATCGACGTAAGTACAAGAGGAGTGACACTCTCACTTTCTACGATTTGAACTTCTCCTGTGAGTCCAGTTTTAGATTCCACGCTTCACTTCAGGTTTACTGTATCGCTTGGACCTTCTTATTGACGATGAAACAAAGAAATTCATCGGAATTTAATACAAACGGCACAATACCGACTGAAGTACAAGAGGACTGACACGCTAACTCTCTATGTTTTGAACCTCTTCTGTGAGTCCAGTTTTGGATTCCGATGCTTCACTTCAGGTTTACCGTATCCCTTCGACCTTCTTATTGACGATGAAACACAGAAATTGCATCCGAATTTAATACAAACGGCATAATGCCGACTTCATTACAAGAGGACTAATACTCTCACTTTCTATGATTTGAACCTCTCCCGCGAGTCCAGTTCTAGATTCCGATGCTTCACTTCAGGTTTACAGTATTCCTTGGACCTTCTTATTGACGTTGAAACACAGAAATTGCATCGGAATATAATACACATGGCACAATGCCGACTTAAGTACAAGAGCTATGACACTCTCACCTTCCATGATTTGATCCTCTCCTGTGAGTCCAGTTTTAGATTCCGATGCTTCACTTCTGGTTTACTGTATACCTTGCACCTTCTTATTGAAGATGAGACACAGAAATTGCATCGGAATTTAATACAAAAGACACAATGCCGACTTAAGTAAAAGAGGTCTGACACTCTCGCTTTCTATGATTTGAATCCCTCCTGTGAGTCCAGTTTCAGATTCCGTTGCTTCACTTCAGGTTTACTGTATCCCTTGGTCCTTCTTATTGACGATGAAACACAGAAATTGCATCCGAATTTAATACAAAAGGCACAATGGCGACTTAAGTACAAGAGGACTGATACCCTCCCCTGTGGGTCCAGTTTTAGATTCCGAAGCTTCGCTTCAGGTTCACTGTATACCTTGCACCTTCTTATTAACGATGAGACACAGAAATTGCATCGGAATTTAAGACAAAAGGCACAATGCCGACTTAAGTACAAGAGGACTGACACTCTCACAAACTATGATTTGAACCTCTCCTGTGAGTCCAGTTTTAGATTCCGATGCATCACTTCAGGTTTACTGTATACCTTGCACCGTCTTGTTGACGATGAGACACAGAAATTGCATCGGAATTTAAGCCAAAAGGCACAATGCCGACTTAAGGACAAGAGGACTGACACTCTCACTTTCTATGATTTGAACCTCTCCTGTGAGTCCAGTTTTAGATTCCGATGCTTCACTTCAGGTTTACTGTATTCCTTGGTCCTTCTTATTGACGATGAAACACAGAAATTGCATCGGATTTAAATTCAAAAGGCACAGTGCCGACTTAAGTACAAGAGGACTGACACTCTCACATTCTTTGATTTGAACCTCTCCTGTGAGTCCAGTTTTAGATTCCGAAGCTTCACTTCAGGTTTACTGTATCCCTTGGACCTTCTTATTGACGATGAAACACAGAAATTGCATCGGAATTTAATACAAAAGGAGCAATACCGACTTAAGTAGAAGACGAGTGACACTCTAACTTTCTATGATTTGAACCTCTCCTGTAAGTCCAGTTTTAGATTCCGATGCTTCACTTCAGGTTTACTGTATCCCTTGGACCTTCTTATTGACGATGAAACACAGAAATTGCATCCGAATTTAATACAAATGGTACAATGCCGAGTTAAGTACTAAAGGACTGACACTCTCACTTTCTACGATTTGAACCGCTCCTGTGAGTCCAGTTTTAGATTCCGATGCTTCACATCAGGTTTACTGTATATCTTGCACCTTCTTATTGACGATGAAACACAGAAATTGCATCCGAATTTAATACAAAAGGAACAATGCCGACTTATGTACAAGAGGACTGACATTCTAACTTTGTATGATTTGAACCTCTCCTGTGAGTCCAGTTTTAGATTCCGAAGCTTCACTTCAGGTTTACTGTATCCCTTGGACCTTCTTATTGACGATGAAACACAGAAATTGCATACGAATTTAACATAACAGGCACAATAACGACTTAAGTACAAGAGGAGTGACACTCTCACTTTCTACGATTTGAGCTTCTCCTGTGAGTCCAGTTTTAGATTCCGATGCTTCACTTCAGGTTTTCTGTATCGCTTGGACCTTCTTATTGACGATGAAACAAGGAAATTGCATCGGAATTTAATACAAAAGGCACAATACCGACTTAAGTACAAGAGGACTGACACACTAACGCTCTAACTCTCTATGTTTTGAACCTCTTCTGTGAGTCCAGTTTTGGATTCCGATGCTTCACTTTAGGTTTACCGTATCCCTTGGACCTTCTTATTGACGATGAAACACAGAAATTGCATCCGAATCTAATACAAATGGCACAATGCCGAATTAAGTACAAGAGGACTGACAATCTCACTTTTTATGATTTGGACCTCTCCTGTGAGTCCAGTTTTAGATTCCGATGCTTCACTTCAGGTTTACTGTATACCTTGCACCTTCTTATTGACGATGAAACATAGAAATTGCATCGGAATTAAATTCAAAACGCACAATGCCGTCTTAAGTACAAGAGGACTGACACTCTTACTATCTATGATTTGAATCTCTCCTGTGAGTCCAGTTTTAGATTCCGATGCTTCACTTCAGGTTTACTGTATCCCTTGGACCTTCTTATAGACGATGAAACACAGAAATTGCATCCGAATTTAATACAACAGTCACAATACCGACTTTGATACCAGAAGATTGACACTATAACTTTCTATGATTTGAACCTCTCCTGTGAGTCCAGTTTTAGATTCCGATGCTTCACTTCGGGTTTACTGTATCCCTTGAAACTTCTTATTGACGATGAAACACAGAAATTGCAGCCGAATTTAATACAAAAGGCACAATGGCGACTTAAGCACAAGAAGACTGACACACTAACTTTCCATGATTTGAACCTCACCTGTGAGTCCAGTTTTAGATTCCGAAGCTTCACTTCAAGTTTACTGTATACCTTGCACCTTCTTATTGACGATGAAACACAGAAATTGCATCCGAATTTAATACAAGAGTCAGTATGGCGAATTAAGTACAAGAGGACTGACACCCGCCCCTGTGAGTCCAGTTTTAGATTCCGATGCTTCACTTCAGGTTTACTGTATCCCTTGGACCTTCTAATTGACGATGAAACACAGAAATTGCATCCGGATTTAATACAAACGGCATAATGCCGACTTCATTACAAGAGGACTGACACTCTCGTTTTCTATGATTTGAACCTCTCCCGTGAGTCCAGTTCTAGATTCCGATGCTTCATTTCAGGTTTACTGCATTCCTTGGAGCTTCTTATTGACGTTGAAACACAGAAATTGCATCCGAATTTAATACACATGGCACAATGCCGACTTAAGTACAAGAGGACTGACACTCTCATTTTCAATGATTTAACCTCTCCTGTGAGTCCACTTTTAGATTCCGATGCCTCACTTCAGGTTTACTGTATACCTTGCACCTTCTTATTGACGATGAGACACAGAAATTGCATCGGAATTCAAGACAAAATGCACAATGCCGACTTAAGTACAAGAGGACTGACACTCTCACTTTCTATGATTTGAACCTCTCCTGTGAGTCCAGCTTTAGATTCCGATGCTTCACTTCAGGTTTACTGTATACCTTGCATCTTCTTATTGACGATGAAACACAGAAATTGCATCGGAAATAATTACAAAGCGAACAATGCCGACTTAAGTACAAGAGGACTGACACTCTTACTTTCTATGATTTGAACTTCTCCTGTGAGTCCAGTTTTAGATTTCGATGCTTCACTTCAGGTTAACTGTATCCCTTGGACCTTCTTATTGACGATGAAACACAGAAATTGCATCCGAAGTTAATACAAAAGGCACAATACCGACTTAAGTACAAGAAGAGTGACACTCTAACTTTCTATGATTTGAACCTCTCCTTTGGGTCCAGTTTTAGATTCCGATGTTTCACTTCAGATTTACTGTATCCCTTGGACCTTCTTATTGACGATCAAACACAGAAATTGCATCCGAATTTAATACAAATGGCACAATGCCGACTTAAATACAAGAGGACTGACACTCTCACTTTCTTTGATTTGAACCTCCACTGTGAGTCCAGTTTTAGATTCCGATGCTTCACTTCAGGTTTACTGTATACCTTGCACCTTCTTATTGACGATGAGACACTGAAATTGCATCCGAATTTAATACAAAAGGCACAATGCCGACTTAAGAAAAAGAGGACTGACACTCTAACATCGATGATTTGAACCTCTCCTGTGAGTCCAGTTTTAGATTCCGATGCTTCACTTCAGGTTTACTGTATCCCTTGGACCTTCGTATTGACGATTAAACACAGAAATTTCATCCGAATTTAATACAATAGGCACAATGCTGACTTACGTAAAAGAGGACTGAGACTCTAACATTCTAGATTTGAACCTCTCCTGTGAGTCCAGTTTTAGATTCCGATGCTTCCCTTAAGGTTTACTGTATCCCTTGGACCTTCTTATTGACGATGAAACACAGAAATTGCATCGGAATTAAATTCAAAAGGCACCGTGCCGACTTAAGTACAAGAGGACTGACACTCTAACTTTCTATGATTTGAACCTCTCCTGTGAGTCCAGTTTTAGATTCCGATGCTTCACTTCAGGTTTTCTGTATCCCTTGGACCTTCTTATTGACGATGAAACACAGAAATTGCAACCGAATTTAATACAAAAGGCACAATACCAACTTAAGTACAAGAGGAGTGACACTCTAACTTTCTATGATTTGAACCTCCCCTGTGAGACCAGTTTTGGATTCCGATGCTTCACTTCAGGTTTACTGTATCCCTTGGACCTACTTATTGACGATGAAACACAGAAATTGCATCCGAAATTAATACCAATGGCACAATGCCGACTTAAGTACAAGAGGACTGACACTCTCACTTTCTATGATTTGAACCTCTCCTGTGAGTCCAGTTCTAGATTCCGATGCTTCACTTCAGGTTTACTGTATCCCTTGGACCTTGGTATTGACGATGAAACACAGAAATTGCATCGGAATTCAATACAATAGGCACAATTCAGACGTAAGTACAAGAGGACTGACACTCTCACTTTCTATGATTTGAACCTCTCCTGTGAGTCCAGTTTTAGATTCCGATGCTTCACTTCAGGTTTACTGGATACCTTGGACCTTCTTATTGACGATGAAACACAGAAATTGCATCGGAATTAAATTCAAAAGGCACAATGCCGACTTAAGTACAAGAGGACTGACACTCTCACTTCTATGATTTGAACCTCTCCTGTGAGTCCAGTTTTAGATTCCGATGCTTCACTTCAGGTTTACTGTATACCTTGCACCTTCTTATTGACGATGAAACACAGAAATTGCATCGGAATTAAATTCAAAAGGCACAATGCCGACTTAAGTACAAGAGGACTGACACTCTCACTTTCTATGATTTGAACCTCTCCTGTGAGTTTAGTTCTAGATTCCGATGCTTCACTTCAGGTTTACTGTATTCCTTGGACCTTCTTATTGACGATGAAACACAGAAATTGCATCCGAATTTAATACACATGGCACAATGCCGACTTAAGTAGAAGAGGACTAACACTCTCACTTTTATGATTTAACCTCTCCTGTGAGTCCAGTTACAGATTCCGATGCTTCACTTCAGGTTAACTGTCTCCCTTCGACATTCTTATTGACGATGAAGCAAAGAAATTGCATCCGAATTCTATACAAAAGGCACAATACCGACGTAAGTACAAGAGGAGTGAGTCTCTAATTTTCTATGATTAGAACTACACCCGGTAGTCCCGTTTTGGATTCCGATGCTTCACTTCAGGTTTACTGTATCCCTCAGAACTTCTTATTGACGATGAAACACGGAAATTGCATCCGATTTGAATACAAATGGCATAATGACGACTGAAGTACAAGAGGACTGACACTCTCACTATCTATGATTTGAACCTCTCCTGTGAGTCCAGTTTTAGATTCCGATGCTTCACTTCAGGTTTTCTGTATCCCTTGGACCTTCTTATTGACGATGAAACACAGAAATTGCATCCGAATTTAATACAAATGGCACAATGCCGACTTAAGTACAAGAGGACTGACTCTCTCACTTTCTTTGATTTGAACCTCTCCTGTAAGTCCAGTTTTAGATTCTGATGCTTCACTTCAGGTTTACTGTATACCTTGCACCTTCTTATTGACGATGAGACCCTGAAATTGCATCGGAATTTAATACAAAAGGCACAATGCCGACTTAAGTAAAAGAGGACTGACACTCTAACTTTCTATGATTTGAACATCTCCTGTGAGTCCAGTTTTAGATTCCGATGTTTCACTTCAGGTTTACTGTATCCCTTGGACCTTCTTATTGACGATTAAACACAGAAAATTCATTCGAATTTAATACAAAAGGCACAATGCCGACTTAAGTAAAAGAGGACTGAGACTCTAACATTCTATGATTTGAACTTCTCCTGTGAGTCCAGTTTTAGATTCCGATGCATCCCTTAAGGTTTACTGTATCCCTTGGACCTTCTTATTGACGATGAAACACTGAAATTGCATGGGAATTAAATTCAAAAGGCACAATGCTGACTTAAGTACAAGGGGACTGACACTCTCACTTTCTATGATTTGAACCTCTCCTGTGAGTCCAGTTCTAGATTCCGATGCTT
Source organism: Schistocerca piceifrons (assembly GCF_021461385.2). Taxonomy (NCBI): domain Eukaryota; kingdom Metazoa; phylum Arthropoda; class Insecta; order Orthoptera; family Acrididae; genus Schistocerca; species Schistocerca piceifrons. The sequence goes on along the minus strand of NW_025727700.1, from coordinate 30,292 downwards.
CACTTTAGGTTTACTGTATTCCTTGGACCTTCTTATTGACGATGAAACACAGAAATTGCATCCGAATTTAATACGCATGGCACAATGCCGACTTAAGTACAAGAGGACTGACACTCTCACTTTCTATGATTTGAACCTCTCCTGTGAGTCCAGTTTTAGATTCCGATGCCTCACTTCAGGTTTACTGTATACCTTGCACCTTCTTATTGACGATGAGACACAGAAATTGCATCGGAATTCAAGACAAAAGGCACAATGCCGACTTAAGTACAAGAGGACTGACACTCTCACTTTCTATGATTTGAACCTCTCCTGTGAGTCCTGTTTTAGATTCTGATGCTTCACTTCAGGTTTGCTTTATACTTTGCACCTTCTTATTGACGATGAGACACTGAAATTGCATCGGAATTTAATACAAAACGCACAATGCCGACTTAAGTAAAAGAGGACTCACACTCTAACATCTATGATTTGAACCTCTCCTTTGAGACCAGTTTTAGATTCCGATGCTTCACTTCAGGTTTACTGTATCCCTTGGACCTTCTTATTGACGATACACACAGAAATCTCATCCGAATTTAATACAAAAGGCACAATGCTGACTTAAGTAAAAGAGGACTGAGACTCTAACATTCTATGAATTGAACCTCTCCTGTGAGTCCAGTTTTAGATTCCGATGCATCCCTTAAGGTTTACTATATCCCTTGGACATTCTTATTGACGATGAAACACAGAAATTGCATCGGAATTAAATTCAAAAGGCACAGTGCCGACTTAAGTACAAGAAGAGTGACACTCTAACTTTCTATGATTTGAACCTCTCCTGTGAGTCCTGTTTTAGATTCCGATGCTTCACTTCAAATTTACTGTATCCCTTGGACCTTCTTATTGACGATGAAACACAGAAATTGCATCGGAATTCAATACAATAGGCACAATGCCGACGTAAGTACAAGAGGACTGACACTCTCACTTTCTATGATTTGAACCTCTCCTGTGAGTCCAGCTTTAGATTCCGATGCTTCATTTCAGGTTTACTGTATCCCTTGGACCTTCTTATTGACGATGAAACACAGAAATTGCATTTGAATTTAATACCAATGGCACAATGCCGACTTAAGTACAAGAGGACTGACACTCTCACTTTCTATGATTTGAACCTCTCCTGTGAGTCCAGCTTTAGATTCCGATGCTTCACTTCAGGTTTACTGTATTCCTTGGACCTTCTTATTGACGATGAAACACAGAAATTGCATCCGAATTTAATACACATGGCACAATGCCGACTTAAGTACAAGAGGACTGACAGTCTCACTTTTATTATTTAACCTCTCCTGTGAGTCCAGTTCTAGATTATGATGCTTCACTTCAGGTTAACTGTCTCCCTTCGACCTTCTTATTGACGATGACACAAAGAAATTGCATCCAAATTCAATACAAAAGACGCAATACCGACGTAAGTACAAGAGGAGTGAGTCTCTAACTTTCTATGATTTGAACTTCTCCTGTCAGTGCAGTTTACGATTCCGATGCTTCATTCAGGTTTACTGTATACCTTGCACCTTCTTATTGACGATTAAAAAACACATAAATTGCATCCGAATTTAATACAAATGGCACAATGCCGACTTAAGTACAAGAGGACTGACACTCTCACTTTTATTATTTAACCTCTCCTGTGAGTCCAGTTACAGATTATGATGCTTCACTTCAGGTTAACTGTCTCCCTTCGACCTTCTTATTGACGATGACACAAAGAAATTGCATCCGAATTCAATACAAAAGACGCAATACCAACGTAAGTACAAGAGGAGTGAGTCTCTAATTTTCTTTGATTTGAACTACACCTGTGAGTCCAGTTTTGAATTCCGATGCTTCACTTCAGGTTTACTGTATCCCTCGGAACTTCTTATTGACGATGAAACACGGAAATTGCATCCGATTTTAATAAAAATGGCATAATGCCGACTTAAGTACAAGAGGACTGACACTCTCACTATCTATGATTTGAACCTCTCCTGTGAGTCCAGTTTTAGATTCCGATGTTTCACTTCAGGTTTACTGTATCCCTTCGACCTTCTTATTGACGATTAAACACAGAAAATTCATCCGAATTTAATACAAATGGCACAATGCCGACTTAAGTAAAAGAGGACCGAGACTCTAACTTTCTATGATTTGAACCTCTCCTGTGAGTCCAGTTTTAGATTGCGATGCATCCCTAAAGGTTTACTGTATCCCTTGGACCTTCTTATTGACGATGAAACAAAGAAATTACATCCGAATTCAATACAAAAGACGCAATACCGACGTAAGTACAAGAGGAGTGTGTCTCTAACTTTCTATGATTTGAACTTCTCCTGTCAGTGCAGTTTACGATTCCGATGCTTCCCTTCAGGTTTACAGTCTCCCTTGGACCTTCTTATTGACGATTAAACACAGAAAATTCATCCGAATTTAATACAAAAAGCACAATGCCGACTTAAGTAAAAGAGGACTAACACTCTAACATTCTATGATTTGAACCCCACCTGTGAGTCCAGTCTTAGATTCCGATGCTTCACTTCAGGTATACTGTATCCCTTGGACCTTCTTATTGACGATTAAACACAGAAAATTCATCCGAATTTAATACAAAAGGCACAATGCCGACTTAAGTAAAAGAGGACTAACACTCTAACATTCTATGATTTGAACCTCTCCTGTGAGTCCAGTCTTAGATTCCGATGCTTCACTTCAGGTTAACTGTATCCCTCGGAACTTCTTATTGACGATGAAACACGGAAATTGCATCCGATTTTAATACAAATGGCATAATGACGACTTAAGTACAAGAGGACTGACACTCTCACTATCTATGATTTGAACCTCTCCTGTGAGTCCAGTTTTAGATTCCGATGCTTCACTTCAGGTTTTCTGTATCCCTTGGACCTTCTTATTGACGATGAAACACAGAAATTGCATCCGAATTTAATACAAATGGCACAATGCCGACTTAAGTACAAGAGGACTGACACTCTCACTTTCTTTGATTTGAACCTCTCCTGTGAGTCCAGTTTTAGATTCCGTTGCTTCACTTCAGGTTTACTGTATACCTTGCACCTTCTTATTGACGATGAGACCCTGAAATTGCATCGGAATTTAATACAAAAGGCACAATGCCGTCTTAAGTAAAAGAGAACTGACACTCTCACTTTCTATGATTTGAACCTCTCCAGTGAGTCCAGTTTTAGTTTCCGATGTTTCACTTCAGGTTTACTGTATCCCTTGGACCTTCTTATTGACGATTAAACTCAGAAAATTCATCCGAATTTAATACAAAAGGCACAATGCCAACTTAAGTAAAAGAGGACTGAGACTCTAACATTCTATGATTTGAACCTCTCCTGTGAGTCCAGTTTTAGATTCCGATGCATCCCTTAAGGTTTACTGTATCCCTTGGACCTTCTTATTGACGATGAAACACTGAAATTGCATCGGAATTAAATTCAAAAGGCACAATGCTGACTTAAGTACAAGGGGACTGACACTCTCACTTTCTATGATTTGAACCTCTCCTGTGAGTCCAGTTCTAGATTCCGATGCTTCACTTTAGGTTTACTGTATTCCTTGGACCTTCTTATTGACGATGAAACACAGAAATTGCATCCGAATTTAATACGCATGGCACAATGCCGACTTAAGTACAAGAGGACTGACACTCTCACTTTCTATGATTTGAACCTCTCCAGTGAGTCCAGTTTTAGATTCCGATGCTTCACTTCAGGTTTACTGTATCCCTTGAACCTTCTTATTGACGACGAGACACAGAAATTGCATCGGAATCCAAGACAAAAGGCACAATGCCGACTTAAGTACAAGAGGACTGACACTCTCACTTTCTATGATTTGAACCTCTCCTGTGAATCCTGTTTTAGATTCTGATGCTTCACTTCAGGTTTGCTTTATACTTTGCACCTTCTTATTGACGATGAGACACTGAAATTGCATCGGAATTTAATACAAAACGCACAATGCCGACTTAAGCAAAAGAGGACTCACACTCTAACATCTATGATTTGAACCTCTCCTTTGAGACCAGTTTTAGATTCCGATGCTTCACTTCAGGTTTACTGTATCCCTTGGACCTTCTTATTGACGATATACACAGAAATCTCATCCGATTTTAATACAAAATGCACAATGCTGACTTAAGTAAAAGAGGACTGAGACTCTAACATTCTATGATTTGAACCTCTCCTGTGAGTCCAGTTTTAGATTCCGATGCATCCCTTAAGGTTTACTGTATCCCTTGGACCTTCTTATTGACGATGAAACACAGAAATTGCATCGGAATTAAATTCAAAAGGCACAGTGCCGACTTAAGTACAAGAAGAGTGACACTCTAACTTTCTATGATTTGAACCTCTCCTGTGAGTCCAGTTTTAGATTCCGATGCTTCACTTCAAATTTACTGTACCCCTTGGACCTTCTTATTGACGATGAAACACAGAAATTGCATCCGAATTTAATACAAAAGGCACAATACCGACTTAAGTACAAGAGGAGTGACACTCTAACTTTCTATGATTTGAACCCCTCCTGTGAGTCCAGTTTTGGATTCCGATTCTTCATTTCAGGTTTACTCTATCCCTTGGACCTTCTTATTGACGATGAAACACAGAAATTGCATTTGAATTTAATACCAATGGCACAATGCCGACTTAAGTACAAGAGGACTGACACTCTCACTTTCTATGATTTGAACCTCTCCTGTGAGTCCAGCTTTAGATTCCGATGCTTCACTTCAGGTTTACTGTATCCCTTGGACCTTCTTATTGACGATGAAACACAGAAATTGCATCGGAATTCAATACAATAGGCACAATACCGACGTAAGTACAAGAGGACTGACACTCTCACTTTCTATGATTTGAACCTCTCCTGTGAGTCCAGTTTTAGATTCCGATGTTTCACTTCAGGTTTACTGGATACCTTGGACCTTCTTATTGACGATGAAACACAGAAATTGAATCGGAATTATATTCAAAAGGCACAATGCCGACTTAAGTACAAGAGGACTGACACTCTCACTTCTATGATTTGAACCTCTCCTGTGAGTCCAGTTTTAGATTCCGATGCTTCACTTCACGTGTACTGTATATCTTGCACCTTCTTATTGATGATGAAACACAGAAATTGCATCGGAATTAAATTCAAAAGGCACAATGCCGACTTAAGTACAAGAGGACTGACACTCTCACTTACTATGATTTGAACCTCTCCTGTGAGTTTAGTTCTAGATTCTGATGCTTCACTTCAGGTTTACTGTATTCCTTGGACCTTCTTATTGACGATGAAACACAGAAATTGCATCCGAATTTAATACACATGGCACAATGCCGACTTAAGTACAAGAGGACTGACACTCTCACTTTTATTATTTAACCTCTCCTGTGAGTCCAGTTACAGATTATGATGCTTCACTTCAGGTTAACTGTCTCCCTTCGACCTTCTTATTGACGATGACACAAAGAAATTGCATCCGAATTCAATACAAAAGCCACAATCCCAACGTAAGTACAAGAGGAGTGAGTCTCTAAATTTCTATGATTTGAACTACACCTGTGAGTCCAGTTTTGAATTCCGATGCTTCACTTCAGGTTTACTGTATCCCTCGGAACTTCTTATTGACGATGAAACACGGAAATTGCATCCGATTTTAATACAAATGGCATAATGCCGACTTAAGTACAACAGGACTGACACTCTCACTATCTATGATTTGAACCTCTCCTGTGAGTCCAGTTTTAGATTCCGATGTTTCACTTCAGGTTTACTGTATCCCTTCGACCTTCTTATTGACGATTAAACACAGAAAATTCATCCGAATTTAATACAAAAGGCACAATGCCGACTTAAGTAAAATAGGACTGAGACTCTAACATTCTATGATTTGAACCTCTCCTGTGAGTCCAGTTTTAGATTGCGATGCATCCCTAAAGGTTTACTGTATCCCTTGGACCTTCTTATTGACGATTAAACAAAGAAATTACATCCGAATTCAATACAAAAGACGCAATACCGACGTAAGTACAAGAGGAGTGAGTCTCTAACTTTCTATGATTTGAACTTCTCCTGTCAGTCCAGTTTAGGATTCCGATGCTTCACTTCAGGTTTACAGTCTCCCTTGGACCTTCTTATTGACGACTAAACACAGAAAATTCATCCGAATTTAATACAAAAGGCACAATGCCGACTTAAATAAAAGAGGCTGACACTCTAACATTCTATGATTTGAACCTCTCCTGTGAGTCCAGTCTTAAATTCCGATGCTTCACTTCAGGTATACTGTATCCCTTGGACCTTCTTATTGACGATTAAACACAGAAAATTCATCCGAATTTAATACAAAAGGCACAATGCCGACTGAAGTAAAAGAGGACTAACACTCTAACATTCTATGATTTGAACCTCTTCTGTGAGTCCAGTCTTAGATTCCGATGCTTCACTTCAGGTTTACTGTATCCCTCGGAAATTCTTATTGACGATGAAACACGGAAATTGCATCCGATTTTAATACAAATGGCATAATGACGACTTAAGTACAAGAGGACTGACACTCTCACTATCTATGATTTGAACCTCTCCTGTGAGTCCAGTTTTAGATTCCGATGCTTCGCTTCAGGTTTACTGTATCCCTTGGACCTTCTTATTGACGATGAAACACAGAAATTGCATCGGAATTAAATTCAAAAGGCACCGTGCCGACTTAAGTACAAGAGGACTGACACTCTAACTTTCTATGATTTGAACCTCTCCTGTGAGTCCAGTTTTAGATTCCGATGCTTCACTTCAGGTTTTCTGTATCCCTTGGACCTTCTTATTGACGATGAAACACAGAAATTGCAACCGAATTTAATACAAAAGGCACAATACCAACTTAAGTACAAGAGGAGTGACACTCTAACTTTCTATGATTTGAACCTCCCCTGTGAGACCAGTTTTGGATTCCGATGCTTCACTTCAGGTTTACTGTATCCCTTGGACCTACTTATTGACGATGAAACACAGAAATTGCATCCGAAATTAATACCAATGGCACAATGCCGACTTAAGTACAAGAGGACTGACACTCTCACTTTCTATGATTTGAACCTCTCCTGTGAGTCCAGTTCTAGATTCCGATGCTTCACTTCAGGTTTACTGTATCCCTTGGACCTTGGTATTGACGATGAAACACAGAAATTGCATCGGAATTCAATACAATAGGCACAATTCCGACGTAAGTACAAGAGGACTGACACTCTCACTTTCTATGATTTGAACCTCTCCTGTGAGTCCAGTTTTAGATTCCGATGCTTCACTTCAGGTTTACTGGATACCTTGGACCTTCTTATTGACGATGAAACACAGAAATTGCATCGGAATTAAATTCAAAAGGCACAATGCCGACTTAAGTACAAGAGGACTGACACTCTCACTTCTATGATTTGAACCTCTCCTGTGAGTCCAGTTTTAGATTCCGATGCTTCACTTCAGGTTTACTGTATACCTTGCACCTTCTTATTGACGATGAAACACAGAAATTGCATCGGAATTAAATTCAAAAGGCACAATGCCGACTTAAGTACAAGAGGACTGACACTCTCACTTTCTATGATTTGAACCTCTCCTGTGAGTTTAGTTCTAGATTCCGATGCTTCACTTCAGGTTTACTGTATTCCTTGGACCTTCTTATTGACGATGAAACACAGAAATTGCATCCGAATTTAATACACATGGCACAATGCCGACTTAAGTAGAAGAGGACTAACACTCTCACTTTTGTGATTTAACCTCTCCTGTGAGTCCAGTTACAGATTCCGATGCTTCACTTCAGGTTAACTGTCTCCCTTCGACATTCTTATTGACGATGAAGCAAAGAAATTGCATCCGAATTCAATACAAAAGGCACAATACCGACGTAAGTACAAGAGGAGTGAGTCTCTAATTTTCTATGATTAGAACTACACCCGGTAGTCCCGTTTTGGATTCCGATGCTTCACTTCTGGTTTACTGCATCCCTCAGAACTTCTTATTGACGATGAAACACGGAAATTGCATCCGATTTGAATACAAATGGCATAATGACGACTTAAGTACAAGAGGACTGACACTCTCACTATCTATGATTTGAACCTCTCCTGTGAGTCCAGTTTTAGATTCCGATGCTTCACTTCAGGTTTTCTGTATCCCTTGGACCTTCTTATTGACGATGAAACACAGAAATTGCATCCGAATTTAATACAAATGGCACAATGCCGACTTAAGTACAAGAGGACTGACTCTCTCACTTTCTTTGATTTGAACCTCTCCTGTAAGTCCAGTTTTAGATTCTGATGCTTCACTTCAGGTTTACTGTATACCTTGCACCTTCTTATTGACGATGAGACCCTGAAATTGCATCGGAATTTAATACAAAAGGCACAATGCCGACTTAAGTAAAAGAGGACTGACACTCTAACTTTCTATGATTTGAACATCTCCTGTGAGTCCAGTTTTAGATTCCGATGTTTCACTTCAGGTTTACTGTATCCCTTGGTTCTTCTTATTGACGATTAAACACAGAAAATTCATTCGAATTTAATACAAAAGGCACAATGCCGACTTAAGTAAAAGAGGACTGAGACTCTAACATTCTATGATTTGAACCTCTCCTGTGAGTCCAGTTTTAGATTCCGATGCATCCCTTAAGGTTTACTGTATCCCTTGGACCTTCTTATTGACGATGAAACACTGAAATTGCATGGGAATTAAATTCAAAAGGCACAATGCTGACTTAAGTACAAGGGGACTGACACTCTCACTTTCTATGATTTGAACCTCTCCTGTGAGTCCAGTTCTAGATTCCGATGCTTCACTTTAGGTTTACTGTATTCCTTGGACCTTCTTATTGACGATGAAACACAGAAATTGCATCCGAATTTAATACGCATGGCACAATGCCGACTTAAGTACAAGAGGACTGACACTCTCACTTTCTATGATTTGAACCTCTCCTGTGAGTCCAGTTTTAGATTCCGATGCCTCACTTCAGGTTTACTGTATACCTTGCACCTTCTTATTGACGATGAGACACAGAAATTGTATCGGAATTCAAGACAAAAGGCACAATGCCGACTTAAGTACAAGAGGACTGACACTCTCACTTTCTATGATTTGAACCTCTCCTGTGAGTCCTGTTTTAGATTCTGATGCTTCACTTCAGGTTTGCTTTATACTTTGCACCTTCTTATTGACGATGAGACACTGAAATTGCATCGGAATTTAATACAAAACGCACAATGCCGACTTAAGTAAAAGAGGACTCACACTCTAACATCTATGATTTGAACCTCTCCTTTGAGACCAGTTTTAGATTCCGATGCTTCACTTCAGGTTTACTGTATCCCTTGGACCTTCTTATTGACGATACACACAGAAATCTCATCCGAATTTAATACAAAAGGCACAATGCTGACTTAAGTAAAAGAGGACTGAGACTCTAACATTCTATGAATTGAACCTCTCCTGTGAGTCCAGTTTTAGATTCCGATGCATCCCTTAAGGTTTACTATATCCCTTGGACATTCTTATTGACGATGAAACACAGAAATTGAATCGGAATTAAATTCAAAAGGCACAGTGCCGACTTAAGTACAAGAAGAGTGACACTCTAACTTTCTATGATTTGAACCTCTCCTGTGAGTCCTGTTTTAGATTCCGATGCTTCACTTCAAATTTACTGTATCCCTTGGACCTTCTTATTGACGATGAAACACAGAAATTGCATCGGAATTCAATACAATAGGCACAATGCCGACGTAAGTACAAGAGGACTGACACTCTCACTTTCTATGATTTGAACCTCTCCTGTGAGTCCAGCTTTAGATTCCGATGCTTCATTTCAGGTTTACTGTATCCCTTGGACCTTCTTATTGACGATGAAACACAGAAATTGCATTTGAATTTAATACCAATGGCACAATGCCGACTTAAGTACAAGAGGACTGACACTCTCACTTTCTATGATTTGAACCTCTCCTGTGAGTCCAGCTTTAGATTCCGATGCTTCACTTCAGGTTTACTGTATTCCTTGGACCTTCTTATTGACGATGAAACACAGAAATTGCATCCGAATTTAATACACATGGCACAATGCCGACTTAAGTACAAGAGGACTGACAGTCTCACTTTTATTATTTAACCTCTCCTGTGAGTCCAGTTACAGATTATGATGCTTCACTTCAGGTTAACTGTCTCCCTTCGACCTTCTTATTGACGATGACACAAAGAAATTGCATCCGAATTCAATACAAAAGACGCAATACCGACGTAAGTACAAGAGGAGTGAGTCTCTAACTTTCTATGATTTGAACTTCTCCTGTCAGTGCAGTTTACGATTCCGATGCTTCATTCAGGTTTACTGTATACCTTGCACCTTCTTATTGACGATTAAAAAACACAGAAATTGCATCCGAATTTAATACAAATGGCACAATGCCGACTTAAGTACAAGAGGACTGACACTCTCACTTTTATTATTTAACCTCTCCTGTGAGTCCAGTTACAGATTATGATGCTTCACTTCAGGTTAACTGTCTCCCTTCGACCTTCTTATTGACGATGACACAAAGAAATTGCATCCGAATTCAATACAAAAGACGCAATACCAACGTAAGTACAAGAGGAGTGAGTCTCTAATTTTCTTTGATTTGAACTACACCTGTGAGTCCAGTTTTGAATTCCGATGCTTCACTTCAGGTTTACTGTATCCCTCGGAACTTCTTATTGACGATGAAACACGGAAATTGCATCCGATTTTAATAAAAATGGCATAATGCCGACTTAAGTACAAGAGGACTGACACTCTCACTATCTTTGATTTGAACCTCTCCTGTGAGTCCAGTTTTAGATTCCGATGTTTCACTTCAGGTTTACTGTATCCCTTCGACCTTCTTATTGACGATTAAACACAGAAAATTCATCCGAATTTAATACAAATGGCACAATGCCGACTTAAGTAAAAGAGGACCGAGACTCTAACTTTCTATGATTTGAACCTCTCCTGTGAGTCCAGTTTTAGATTGCGATGCATCCCTAAAGGTTTACTGTATCCCTTGGACCTTCTTATTGACGATGAAACAAAGAAATTACATCCGAATTCAATACAAAAGACGCAATACCGACGTAAGTACAAGAGGAGTGTGTCTCTAACTTTCTATGATTTGAACTTCTCCTGTCAGTGCAGTTTACGATTCCGATGCTTCCCTTCAGGTTTACAGTCTCCCTTGGACCTTCTTATTGACGATTAAACACAGAAAATTCATCCGAATTTAATACAAAAAGCACAATGCCGACTTAAGTAAAAGAGGACTAACACTCTAACATTCTATGATTTGAACCTCACCTGTGAGTCCAGTCTTAGATTCCGATGCTTCACTTCAGGTGTACTGTATCCCTTGGACCTTCTTATTGACGATTAAACACAGAAAATTCATCCGAATTTAATACAAAAGGCACAATGCCGACTTAAGTAAAAGAGGACTAACACTCTAACATTCTATGATTTGAACCTCTCCTGTGAGTCCAGTCTTAGATTCCGATGCTTCACTTCAGGTTAACTGTATCCCTCGGAACTTCTTATTGACGATGAAACACGGAAATTGCATCCGATTTTAATACAAATGGCATAATGACGACTTAAGTACAAGAGGACTGACACTCTCACTATCTATGATTTGAACCTCTCCTGTGAGTCCAGTTTTAGATTCCGATGCTTCACTTCAGGTTTTCTGTATCCCTTGGACCTTCTTATTGACGATGAAACACAGAAATTGCATCCGAATTTAATACAAATGGCACAATGCCGACTTAAGTACAAGAGGACTGACACTCTCACTTTCTTTGATTTGAACCTCTCCTGTGAGTCCAGTTTTAGATTCCGTTGCTTCACTTCAGGTTTACTGTATACCTTGCACCTTCTTATTGACGATGAGACCCTGAAATTGCATCGGAATTTAATACAAAAGGCACAATGCCGTCTTAAGTAAAAGAGAACTGACACTCTCACTTTCTATGATTAGAACCTCTCCAGTGAGTCCAGTTTTAGTTTCCGATGTTTCACTTCAGGTTTACTGTATCCCTTGGACCTTCTTATTGACGATTAAACTCAGAAAATTCATCCGAATTTAATACAAAAGGCACAATGCCAACTTAAGTAAAAGAGGACTGAGACTCTAACATTCTATGATTTGAACCTCTCCTGTGAGTCCAGTTTTAGATTCCGATGCATCCCTTAAGGTTTACTGTATCCCTTGGACCTTCTTATTGACGATGAAACACTGAAATTGCATCGGAATTAAATTCAAAAGGCACAATGCTGACTTAAGTACAAGGGGACTGACACTCTCACTTTCTATGATTTGAACCTCTCCTGTGAGTCCAGTTCTAGATTCCGATGCTTCACTTTAGGTTTACTGTATTCCTTGGACCTTCTTATTGACGATGAAACACAGAAATTGCATCCGAATTTAATACGCATGGCACAATGCCGACTTAAGTACAAGAGGACTGACACTCTCACTTTCTATGATTTGAACCTCTCCAGTGAGTCCAGTTTTAGATTCCGATGCTTCACTTCAGGTTTACTGTATCCCTTGAACCTTCTTATTGACGACGAGACACAGAAATTGCATCGGAATCCAAGACAAAAGGCACAATGCCGACTTAAGTACAAGAGGACTGACACTCTCACTTTCTATGATTTGAACCTCTCCTGTGAGTCCTGTTTTAGATTCTGATGCTTCACTTCAGGTTTGCTTTATACTTTGCACCTTCTTATTGACGATGAGACACTGAAATTGCATCGGAATTTAATACAAAACGCACAATGCCGACTTAAGCAAAAGAGGACTCACACTCTAACATCTATGATTTGAACCTCTCCTTTGAGACCAGTTTTAGATTCCGATGCTTCACTTCAGGTTTACTGTATCCCTTGGACCTTCTTATTGACGATATACACAGAAATCTCATCCGATTTTAATACAAAATGCACAATGCTGACTTAAGTAAAAGAGGACTGAGACTCTAACATTCTATGATTTGAACCTCTCCTGTGAGTCCAGTTTTAGATTCCGATGCATCCCTTAAGGTTTACTGTATCCCTTGGACCTTCTTATTGACGATGAAACACAGAAATTGCATCGGAATTAAATTCAAAAGGCACAGTGCCGACTTAAGTACAAGAAGAGTGACACTCTAACTTTCTATGATTTGAACCTCTCCTGTGAGTCCAGTTTTAGATTCCGATGCTTCACTTCAAATTTACTGTACCCCTTGGACCTTCTTATTGACGATGAAACACAGAAATTGCATCCGAATTTAATACAAAAGGCACAATACCGACTTAAGTACAAGAGGAGTGACACTCTAACTTTCTATGATTTGAACCCCTCCTGTGAGTCCAGTTTTGGATTCCGATTCTTCATTTCAGGTTTACTGTATCCCTTGGACCTTCTTATTGACGATGAAACACAGAAATTGCATTTGAATTTAATACCAATGGCACAATGCCGACTTAAGTACAAGAGGACTGACACTCTCACTTTCTATGATTTGAACCTCTCCTGTGAGTCCAGCTTTAGATTCCGATGCTTCACTTCAGGTTTACTGTATCCCTTGGACCTTCTTATTGACGATGAAACACAGAAATTGCATCGGAATTCAATACAATAGGCACAATACCGACGTAAGTACAAGAGGACTGACACTCTCACTTTCTATGATTTGAACCTCTCCTGTGAGTCCAGTTTTAGATTCCGATGTTTCACTTCAGGTTTACTGGATACCTTGGACCTTCTTATTGACGATGAAACACAGAAATTGAATCGGAATTATATTCAAAAGGCACAATGCCGACTTAAGTACAAGAGGACTGACACTCTCACTTCTATGATTTGAACCTCTCCTGTGAGTCCAGTTTTAGATTCCGATGCTTCACTTCACGTGTACTGTATATCTTGCACCTTCTTATTGATGATGAAACACAGAAATTGCATCGGAATTAAATTCAAAAGGCACAATGCCGACTTAAGTACAAGAGGACTGACACTCTCACTTACTATGATTTGAACCTCTCCTGTGAGTTTAGTTCTAGATTCCGATGCTTCACTTCAGGTTTACTGTATTCCTTGGACCTTCTTATTGACGATGAAACACAGAAATTGCATCCGAATTTAATACACATGGCACAATGCCGACTTAAGTACAAGAGGACTGACACTCTCACTTTTATTATTTAACCTCTCCTGTGAGTCCAGTTACAGATTATGATGCTTCACTTCAGGTTAACTGTCTCCCTTCGACCTTCTTATTGACGATGACACAAAGAAATTGCATCCGAATTCAATACAAAAGCCACAATCCCAACGTAAGTACAAGAGGAGTGAGTCTCTAAATTTCTATGATTTGAACTACACCTGTGAGTCCAGTTTTGAATTCCGATGCTTCACTTCAGGTTTACTGTATCCCTCGGAACTTCTTATTGACGATGAAACACGGAAATTGCATCCGATTTTAATACAAATGGCATAATGCCGACTTAAGTACAACAGGACTGACACTCTCACTATCTATGATTTGAACCTCTCCTGTGAGTCCAGTTTTAGATTCCGATGTTTCACTTCAGGTTTACTGTATCCCTTCGACCTTCTTATTGACGATTAAACACAGAAAATTCATCCGAATTTAATACAAAAGGCACAATGCCGACTTAAGTAAAATAGGACTGAGACTCTAACATTCTATGATTTGAACCTCTCCTGTGAGTCCAGTTTTAGATTGCGATGCATCCCTAAAGGTTTACTGTATCCCTTGGACCTTCTTATTGACGATGAAACAAAGAAATTACATCCGAATTCAATACAAAAGACGCAATACCGACGTAAGTACAAGAGGAGTGAGTCTCTAACTTTCTATGATTTGAACTTCTCCTGTCAGTCCAGTTTAGGATTCCGATGCTTCACTTCAGGTTTACAGTCTCCCTTGGACCTTCTTATTGACGACTAAACACAGAAAATTCATCCGAATTTAATACAAAAGGCACAATGCCGACTTAAGTAAAAGAGGCTGACACTCTAACATTCTATGATTTGAACCTCTCCTGTGAGTCCAGTCTTAAATTCCGATGCTTCACTTCAGGTATACTGTATCCCTTGGACCTTCTTATTGACGATTAAACACAGAAAATTCATCCGAATTTAATACAAAAGGCACAATGCCGACTGAAGTAAAAGAGGACTAACACTCTAACATTCTATGATTTGAACCTCTCCTGTGAGTCCAGTCTTAGATTCCGATGCTTCACTTCAGGTTTACTGTATCCCTCGGAAATTCTTATTGACGATGAAACACGGAAATTGCATCCGATTTTAATACAAATGGCATAATGACGACTTAAGTACAAGAGGACTGACACTCTCACTATCTATGATTTGAACCTCTCCTGTGAGTCCAGTTTTAGATTCCGATGCTTCGCTTCAGGTTTTCTGTATCCCTTGGACCTTCTTATTGACGATGAAACACAGAAATTGCATCCGAATTTAATACAAATGGCACAATGGCGACTTAAGTACAAGAGGACTGACACTCTCACTTTCTTTGATTTGACCTCTCCTGTGAGTCCAGTTTTAGATTCCGATGCTTCACTTCAGGTTTACTGTATACCTTGCACCTTCTTATTGACGATGAGACCCTGAAATTTCATCGGAATTTAATACAAAAGGCACAATGCTGACTTAAGTAAAAGAGGACTGACACTCTAACTTTCTATGATTTGAACCTCTCCTGTGAGTACAGTTTCAGTTTCCGATGTTTCACTTCAGGTTTACTGTATCCCTTGGACCTTCTTATTGACGATTAAACACAGAAAATTCATCCGAATTTAATACAAAAGGCACAATGCCGACTTAAGTAAAAGAGGACTGAGACTCTAACATTATATGACTTGAACCTCTCCTGTGAGTCCAGTTTTAGATTCCGATGCATCCCTTAAGGTTTACTGTATCCCTTGGACCTTCTTATTGACGATGAAACACTGAAATTGCATCGGAATTAAATTTAAAAGGCACAATGCTGACTTAAGTACAAGGGGACTGACACTCTCACTTTCTATGATTTGAACCACTCCTGTGAGTCCAGTTCTAGGTTCCGATGCTTCACTTTAGGCTTACTGTATCCATTCGACCTTCTTATTGACGATGAAACACAGAAATTGCATCCGAATTTAATACGCATGGCACATGGCCGACTTAAGTACAAGAGGACTGACACTCTCACTTTCTATGATTTGAACCTCTCCAGTGAGTCCAGTTTTAGATTCCGATGCTTCACTTCAGGTTTACTGTATCCCTTGAACCTTCTTATTGGCGATGAAACACAGAAATTGCATCGGAATTAAATTCAAAACGAACAATGCCGACTTAAGTACAAGAGGACTGACACTCTTACTTTGTATGATTTGAACCTCTCCAGTGGGTCCAGTTTTAGATTCCGATGCTTCACTTCAGGTTTACTGTATACCTTGGACCTTCTTATTGACGATGAAACACAGAATTTGCATCTGAATTTAATACAAATGGCACAATGCCGATTTAAGTACAAGAGGACTGACACTCTCACTTTCTTTGATTTGAACCTCCCCTGTGAGTCCTGTTTTAGATTCCGATGCTTCACTTCAGGTTTGCTTTATACTTTGCACCTTCTTATTGACGATGAGACACTGATATTTCATCGGAATTTAATACAAAACGCACAATGCCGACTTAAGTAAAAGAGGACTGACACTCTAACATCTATGATTTGAACCTCTCCTTTGAGTCCAGTTTTAGATTCCGATGCTTCACTTCAGGTTTACTGTATCCCTTGGACCTTCTTATTGACGATATACACAGAAATCTCATCCGAATTTATTACAAAAGGCACAATGCTGACTTAAGTAAAAGAGGACTGAGACTCTAACATTCTATGATTTGAACCTCTCCTGTGAGCCCAGTTTTAGATTCCGATGCATCCCTTAAGGTTTACTGTATCCCTTGGACCTTCTTATTGACGATGAAACACAGAAATTGCATCGGAATTAAATTCAAAAGGCACAGTGCCGACTTAAGTACAAGAAGAGTGACACTCTAACATTCTATGATTTGAAACTCTCTTGTGAGTCCAGTTTTAGATTCCGATGCTTCACTTCAAATATACTGTATCCCTTGGACCTTCTTATTGACGATGTAACACAGAAATTGCATCCGAATTTAATACAAAAGGCACAATACCGACTTAAGTACAAGAGGAGTGACACTCTAACTTTCTATGATTTGAACCCCTCCTGTGAGTCCAGTTTTGGATTCCGATTCTTCATTTCAGGTTTACTGTATCCCTTGGACCTTCTTATTGACGATGAAACACAGAAATTGCATTTGAATTTAATACCAATGGCACAATGCCGACTTAAGTACAAGAGGACTGACACTCTCACTTTCTATGATTTGAACCTCTCCTGTGAGTCCAGTTTTAGATTCCGATGCTTCACTTCAGGTTTACTGGATACCTTGGACCTTCTTATTGACGATGAAACACAGAAATTGCATCGGAATTAAATTCAAAAGGCACAATGCCGACTTAAGTACAAGAGTACTGACACTCTCACTTCTATGATTTGAACCTCTCCTGTGAGTCCAGTTTTAGATTCCGATGCTTCACTTCACGTTTACGGTATATCTTGCACCTTCGTATTGACGCTGAAACACAGAAATTGCATCGGAATTAAATTCAAAAGGCACAATGCCGACTTAAGTACAAGAGGACTGACACTCTCACTTTCTATGATTTGAACCTCTCCTGTGAGTTTAGTTCTAGATTCCGATGCTTCACTTCAGGTTTACTGTATTCCTTGGACCTTCTTATTGACGATGAAACACAGAAATTGCATCCGAATTTAATACACATGGCACAATGCCGACTTAAGTACAAGAGGACTGACACTCTCACTTTTATTATTTTACCTCTCCTGTGAGTCCAGTTACAGATTATGATGCTTCACTTCAGGTTAACTGTCTCCCTTCGACCTTCTTATTGACGATGAAACAAAGAAATTGCATCCGAATTTAATACACATGGCACAATGCCGACTTAAGTACAAGACGACTGACACTCTCACATTCTATGATTTAACCTCTCCTGTGAGTCCAGTTTTAGATTCCGATGCCTCACTTCAGGTTTACTGTATACCTTGCACCTTCTTACTGACGATGAGACACAGAAATTGCATCGGAATTCAAGACAAAAGGCACAATGCCGACTTAAGTACAAGAGGACTGACACTCTCACTTTCTATGATTTGAACCTCTCCTGTGAGTCCAGTTCTAGATTCCGATGCTTCACTTCAGGTTTACTGTATTCCTTGGACCTTCTTATTGACGATTAAACACAGAAAATTCATCCGAATTTAATACAAAAGGCACAATGCCGACTTAAGTAAAAGAGGACTGAGACTCTAACATTCTATGATTTGAACCTCTCCTGTGAGTCCAGTTTTAGATTGCGATGCATCCCTAGAGGTTTACTGTATCCCTTGGACCTTCTTATTGACGATGAAACACAGAAATTGGATCGGAATTAAATTCAAAACGCTCAATGCCGACTTAAGTACAAGAGGACTGACACTCTCACTTTCTATGATTTGAACCTCTCCTGTGAGTCCAGTTCTAGATTCCGATGCTTCACTTCAGGTTTACTGTATTCCTTGGACCTTCTTACTGACGATGAAACACAGAAATTGCATCCGAATTTAATACACATGGCACAATGCCGACTTAAGTACAAGAGGACTGACACTCTCACATTCTATGATTTAACCTCTCCTGTGAGTCCAGTTTTAGATTCCGATGCCTCACTTCAGGTTTACTGTATACCTTGCACCTTGTTATTGACGATGAGACACAGAAATTGCATCGGAATTCAAGACAAAAGGCACAATGCCGACTTAAGTACAAGAGGACTGACACTCTCACTTTCTATGATTTGAACCTCTCTTGTGAGTCCAGTTTTAGATTCCGACGCTTCACTTCAGGTTTACTGTCTCCCTTGCACCTTCTTATTGACGATGAAACACAGAAATTGCATCGGAATTAAATTCAAAACGAACAATGCCGACTTAAGTACAAAAGGACTGACACTCTTACTTTCTATGATATGAACCTCTCCTGTGGGTCCAGTTTTAGATTCCGATGCTTCACTTCAGGTTTACTGTATACCTTGCACCTTCTTATTGACGATGAAACACAGAAATTGCATCGGAATTTAATTCAAAACGCACAATGCCGACTTAAGTACAAGAGGACTGTCACTCTAATTTTCTATGATTTGAACCTCTCCTGTGAGTCCAGTTTTAGATTCCGATGCTTCACTTCAGGTTTACTATAGACTTGGATCTTCTTATTGAAGATGAAACACAGAAATTGCATCCCAATTTAATACAAATGGCACAATGCCGACTTAAGTAAAAGAGGACTGACACTCAAACTTTCTATGATTTGAACCTCTCCTGTGAGTCCAGTCTTAGAATCCGATGCTTCACTTCAGGTTTACAGTCTCCCTTGGACCTTCTTATTGACGATTAAACACAGAAAATTCATCCGAATTTAATACAAAAGGCACAATGCCGACTTAAGTAAAAAAGGACTAACACTCTAACATTCTATGATTTGAACCTCTCCTGTGAGTCCAGTCTTAGATTCCGATGCTTCACTTCAGGTATACTGTATCCCTTGGAACTTCTTATTGACGATTAAACACAGAAAATTCATCCGAATTTAATACAAAAGGCACAATGCCGACTTAAGTAAAAGAGGACTAACACTCTAACATTCTATGATTTGAACCTCTCCTGTGAGTCCAGTCTTAGATTCCGATGTTTCCCTTAAGGTTTACTGTATCCCTTGGACCTTCTTATTGCCGAGAAACACAGAAATTGCATCCGAATTTAATACAAAAGGCACAATACCGACTTAAGTACATGAGGAGTAACACTCTAACTTTCTATGATTTGAATCTCTCCTGTGAGTCCAGTTTCAGATTCTGATGCTTCACTTCAGGTTTACTGTATCCCTCGGACCTTCTTATTGACGATGAAACACAGAAATTGCAACCGAATTTAATACAAAAAGCACAATGCCGACTTAAGTAAAAGAGGACTAACACTCTCACATTCTATGATTTGAACCTCTCCTGTGAGTCCAGTCTTAGATTCCGATGCTTCCCTTAAGGTTTACTGTACCCCTTGGACCTTCTTATTGACGATGAAACACAGAAATTGCATCCGAATTTAATACAAAAGGCACAATACCGACTTAAGTGCAAGAGGAGTAACACTCTAACTTTCTATGATTTGAATCTCTCCTGTGAGTCCAGTTTTAGATTCTGATGCTTCACTTCAGGTTTACTGTATCCCTCGGACCTTCTTATTGACGATGAAACACAGAAATTGCAACCGAATTTAATACAAATGGCACAATGCCGTCTTAAGTACAAGAGCACTGACACTCTAACTTTCTATGATTTGAACCTCTCCTGTGAGTCCAGTTTTAGATTCCGATGCTTCACTTCAGGTTTACTGTATCCCATGGACCTTTCGTATTGACGATAAAACACAGAAATTGCATCCGAATTTAATACAAAAGGCACAATACCGACTTAAATACAAGAGGAGTGACACACTAACTTTCTATGATTTGAACCTCTCCTGTGTGTCCAGTTTTGGATTCCGATGCTTCACTTCAGGTTTACTGTATCCCTTGGACCTTCTTATTGACGATTAAACACAGAAAATTCATCCGAATTTAATACAAAAGGCAGAATGCCGACTTAAGTAAAAGAGGACTGTGACTCTAACATTCTATGATTTGAACCTCTCCTGTGAGTCCAGTTTTAGATTGCGATGCATCCCTAAAGGTTTACTGTATCCCTTGGACCTTCTTACTGACGATGAAACACAGAAATTGCATCGGAATTAAATTCAAAACGAACAATGCCGACTTAAGTACAAGAGGACTGACACTCTTACTTTCTATGATTTGAACTTCTCCTGTGGGTTTAGTTTTAGATTCCGATGCTTCACTTCAGGTTTACTGTATACCTTGCACCTTCTTATTGACGATGAAACACAGAAATTGCATCGGAATTTAATTGAAAACGCACAATGCCGACTTAAGTACAAGAGGACTGTCACTCTAATTTCTATGATTTGAACCTCTCCTGTGAGTCCAGTTTTAGATTCCGATGCTTCAATTCAGGTTTACTGTATCCCTTGGACATTCTTATTGACGATGAAACACAGAAATTGCATCCGAATTTAATACAAAAAGCACAATACCGACTTAAGTACAATAGGAGTGACACTCTACCTTTCTATGATTTGAACCTCTCCTGTGAGTCCAGTTTTTGATTCCGATGCTTCACTTCAGGTTTACTATATACTTGGACCTTGTTGTTGAAGATGAAACACAGAAATTGCATCCCAATTTAATACAAATGGCACGATGTCGACTTAAGTACAAGAGGACTGACACTCTCACTTTCTATGATTTGAAACACTCCTGTGAGTCTAGTTTTAGATTCTGATGCTTCACTTCAGGTTTACTGTATACCTTGCACCTCCTTATTGACGATGAAACACAGGAATTGCATCCGAATAAAATACAATACGCACAATGCCGAATTAAGTACAAGAGGACCGACATTCTAAATTTCTATGATTTGAACCTCTCCTGTGAGTCCAGTTTCAGATTCCGATCCTTCACTTCAGGTTTACTGTCTCCCTTCGACCTTCTTATTGACGAGAAACACAGAAATTGCATCCGAATTTAATACAAAATGCACAATACCGACTTAAGTACATGAGGAGTAACACTCTAACTTTCTATGATTTGAATCTCTCCTGTGAGTCCAGTTTCAGATTCTGATGCTTCACTTCAGGTTTACTGTATCCCTCGGACCTTCTTATTGACGATGAAACACAGAAATTGCAACCGAATTTAATACAAAAAGCACAATGCCGACTTAAGTAAAAGAGGACTAACACTCTAACATTCTATGATTTGAACCTCTCCTGTGAGTCCAGTCTTAGATTCCGATGCTTCCCTTAAGGTTTACTGTACCCCTGGACCTTCTTATTGACGATGAAACACAGAAATTGCATCCGAATTTAATACAAAAGGCACAATACCGACTTAAGTGCAAGAGGAGTGACACACTAACTTTCTATGATTTGAACCTCTCCTGTGAGTCCAGTATTTGATTCCGATGCTTCACTTCAGGTTTACTGTATCCCTTGGACCTTCTTATTGACGATGAAACACAGAAATTGCATCGGAATGTAATACAATAAGCACAATGCCGTCTTAAGTACAAGAGGACTGACACTCTCACTTTCTATGATTTGAAACTCTCCTGTGAGTCCAGTTTTAGATTCCGATGCTTCACTTCAGGTTTACTGTATCCCTTGGACATTCTTATTGACGATGAAACACAGAAATTGCATCGGAATTAAATTCAAAATGCACAGTGCCGACTTAAATACAAGAGGAGTGACACACTAACTTTCTATGATTTGAACCTCTCCTGCGTGTCCAGTTTTAGATTCCGATGCTTCACTTCAGGTTTACTGTATCCCTTGGACCTTCTTATTGACGATGAAACACAGAAATTGCATCCGAATTTAATACCAATGGCACAATGCCGACTTAAGTACAAGAGGACTGACACTCTCACTTTCTATGATTTGAACCTCTCCTGTGAGTCCAGTTTTTGATTCCGATGCTTCACTTCAGGTTTACTGTATCCCTTGGACCTTCTTATTGACGATGAAACACAGAAATTGCATCGGAATGTAATACAATAGGCCCAATGCCGACGTAAGTACAAGAGGACTGACACTCTCACTTTCTATGATTTGAACCACTCCTGTGAGTCCAGTTTTAGATTCCGATGCTTCACTTCAGGTTTACTGAATACCTTGCAATTCCTTATTGATGATGAAACACAGGAATTGCATCCGAATTTAATACAAATCGCACAATGTCGAATTAAGTACAAGAGGACTGACATTCTAACTTTCTATGATTTGAACCTCTCCTGTGAGTCCAGTTTCAGATTCCGATGCTACACTTCAGGTTTTCTGTCTCCCTTCGATCTTCTTATTGACGATGAAACAACGAAATTGCATCCGAATTCAATACAAAACGCACAATACCGACGTAAGTACAAGAGGAGTGAGTCTCTAACTTTCTATGATTTGAACTTCTCCTGTGAGTCCAGTTTTGGATTCCGATGCTTCACTTCAGGTTTACTGCATCCCTGGCACCTTACTATTGACGATGAAACACGGACATTGCATCCGAATTTAATACAAATGGCATAATGCCGACTTAATTACAAGAGGACTGACACTCTCACTATCTGTGATTTGAACATCTCCTGTGAGTCCAGATTTAGATTCCGATGCTTCACTTCAGGTTTTCTGTATCCCTTGGGCTTTCTTATTGACGATGAAACACAGAAATTGCATCCGAATTTAATACAAATGGCACAATGCCGACTTAAGTACAAGAGGACTGACACTCTCACTATCTGTGATTTGAACATCTCCTGTGAGTCCAGATTTAGATTCCGATGCTTCACTTCGGTTTTCTGTATCCCTTGGGCTTTCTTATTGACGATGAAACACAGAAATTGCATCCGAATTTAATACAAATGGCACAATGCCGACTCAAGTACAAGACGACTGACACTCTCACTTTGTTTGATATGAACCTCTCCTGTGAGTCCAGTTTTAGATTCCGATGCTTCTCTTCAGGTTTACTGTATACCTTGCACCTTCTTATTGACGATGAGACACTGAAATTGCATCGGAATTTAATACATAAGGCACAATGCCGACTTAAGTAAAAGAGGACTGATACTCTAACTTTCTATGATTTGAACCTCTCCTGTGAGTCAAGTTTTAGATTCCGATGCTTCACATCAGGTTTACTGTATCCCTTGGACCTTCTTATTGACGATTAAACACAGAAAATTCACCCGAATTTAATACAAAAGGCACAATGCCGACTTAAGTAAAAGAGGACTAACACTCTAACATTCCATGATTTGAACCTCTCCTGTGAGGCCAGTCTTAGATTCCGATGTTTCCCTTAAGGTTTACTGTATCCCTTGGACCTTCTTATTGACGAGAAACACAGAAATTTCATCCGAATTTAATACAAAAGCACAATACCGACTTAAGTACATGAGGAGTAACACTCTAACTTTCTATGATTTGAATCTCTCCTGTGAGTCCAGTTTCAGATTCTGATCCTTCACTTCAGGTTTACTGTATCCCTCGGACCTTCTTATTGACGATGAATCACAGGAATTGCAACCGAATTTAATACAAAAAGCACAATGCCGACTTAAGTAAAAGAGGACTAACACTCTAACATTCTATGATTTGAACCTCTCCTGTGAGTCCAGTCTTGGATTCCGATGCTTCCCTTAAGGTTTACTGTACCCCTTGGACCTTCTTATTGACGACGAAACACAGAAATTGCAACCGAATTTAATACAAATGGCACAATGCCGTCTTAAGTACAAGAGGACTGACACTCTCACTTTTTATGATTTGAAACTCTCCTGTGAGTCCAGTTTTAGATTCCGATGCTTCACATCAGGTTTACTGTATCCCTTGGACCTTCTTATTGACGATGAAACACAGAAATAGCATCGGAATTTAATACAATAGGCACAATGCCGACGTAAGTACAAGAGGACTGACACTCTCACTTTCTATGATTTGAACCTCTCCTGTGAGTCCAGTTTTAGATTCTGATGCTTCACTTAAGGTTTACTGTATACCTCGCACCTTCTTATTGACGACGAAACACAGAAATTGTATCGGAATTAAATTCAAAACGCACAATGCCGGCTTAAGTACAAGAGGACTGACACTCTCACTTTCTATGATGTGAACAACTCCTGTGAGTCCAGTTTTAGATTCCGATGCTTCACTTCAGGTTTACTGAATACCTTGCAATTCCTTATTGATGATGAAACACAGGAATTGCATCCGAATTTAATACAAATCGCACAATGTCGAATTAAGTACAAGAGGACTGACATTCTAACTTTCTATGATTTGAACCTCTCCTGTGAGTCCAATTTGAGATTCCGGTGCTACACTTCAGGTTTACTGTCTCCCTTCGATCTTCTTATTGAAGATGAAAGAAAGAAATTGCATCCGAAATCAATACAAAACGCACAATACCGACGTAAGTACATGAGGAGTGAGTCTCTAACTTTCTATGATTTGAACTTCTCCTGTGAGTCCAGTTTTGGATTCCGATGCTTCACTTCAGGTTTACTGTATCCCTTGGACCTTCCTATTGACGATGAAACACGGAAATTGCATCCGAATTTAATACAAACGGCATAACGCCGACTTAATTACAAGAGGACTGACACTCTCACTATCTGTGATTTGAACATCTCCTGTGAGTCCAGATTTAGATTCCGATGCTTCACTTCAGGTTTTCTGTATCCCTTGGGCTTTCTTATTGACGATGAAACACAGAAATTGCATCCGAATTTAATACAAATGGCACAATGCCGACGTAAGTACAAGAGGACTGACACTTTCACTTTCTTTGATTTGAACCTCTCCTGTGAGTCCAGTTTTAGATTCCGATGCTTCTCTTCAGGTTTACTGTATACCTTGCACCTTCTTATTGACGATGAGACACTGAAATTTCATCGGAATTTAATACATAAGGCACAATGCCGACTTAAGTAAAAGAGGACTGACACTCTAACTTTCTACGATTTGAACCTCTCCTGTGAGTCAAGTTTTTGATTCCGATGCTTCACTTCAGGTTTACTGTATCCCTTGGACCTTCTTATTGACGATTAAACACAGAAAATTCACCCGAATTTAATACAAAAGGCACAATGCCGACTTAAGTAAAAGAGGACTAACACTCTAACATCTATGATTTGAACCTCTCCTGTGAGTCCAGTTTTAGATTCCGATGCTTCCCTTAAGGTTTACTGTATCCCTTGGACCTTCTTATTGACGATGAAACACAGAAATTGCATCCAAATTTAATACAAAAGCACAATTCCGACTTAAGTACAGGAGGAGTAACACTCTAACTTTCTATGATTTGAATCTCTCCTGTGAGTCCAGTTTTTAGATTCCGATGCTTCACTTTAGGTTTACTGTTATCCCTTGGGACTTTCGTATTGACGATGAAACATAGATATTGCATCCGAATTTAATATAAATGGCACAATGCCGACTTCAGTACAAGAGGACTGACACTCTCAGATTCTTTGATTTGAACCTCTCCTGTGAGTCCAGTTTTAGATTTTTGATGCTTCACTTCAGGTTTACTGTATACCTTGCACTTCCTTATTGACGATGAAACACAATAATTGCATCCGAATAAAATACAAAACGCACATTGCCGAATTAAGTCAAAGAGGACTGACATTCTAAATTTCTATGATTTGATCCTCTCCTGTGGGTCCAGATTTAGATTCCGATGCTTGACTTCAGGTTTACTGTCTCCCCCTCGACCTTCTTATTGACGATGAAACAAAGAAATTACATCCGAATTCAATACAAAAGACGCAATACCGACGTAAGTACAAGAGGAGTGAGTCTCTAACTTTCTATGATTTGAATTTCTCCTGTCACTCCAGTTTAGGATTCCGATGCTTCACTTCAGGTTTACTGTATCCCTTAGACCTTCTTATTGACGTAGAAACACGGAAATTGCATCCGAATTTAATACAAAAGGCACAATGCCGACTTAAGTAAAAGAGGACTAACACTCTAACATTCTATGATTTGAACCTCTCCTGTGAGTCAGGCTTAGATTCCGATGCTTCACTTCAGGTTTACTGTATCCCTTGGACCTTCTTATTGACGATTAAACACAGAAAATTCATCCGAATTTAATACAAAAGGCACAATGCCGACTTAAGTAAAAGAGGACTAACACTCTAACATTCTATGATTTGAACCTCTCCTGTGAGTCCAGTCTTAGATTCCGATGTTTCCCTTAAGGTTTACTGTACCCCTTGGACCTTCTTATTGACGATGAAACACAGAAATTGCATCCGAATTTAATACAAAAAGGCACAATACCGACTTAAGTGCAAGAGGAGTAACACTCTAACTTTCTATGATTTGAATCTCTCCTGTGAGTCCAGTTTTAGATTCTGATGCTTCACTTCAGGTTTACTGTATCCCCTCGGACCTTCTTATTGACGATGAAACACAGAAATTGCATCGGAAATTAAATTCAAAACGCACAATGCCGACTTCAGTACAAGAGGACTGACACTCTCACTTTCTATGATTTGAACCACCTCCCTCTGAGTCCAGTTTTAAGATTCCGATGCTTCACTTCAGGTTACTTGAATACCTTGCAATTCCTTATTGACGGATGAGACACTGAAATTGCATCGGAATTTAATACATAAGGCACTATGCCGACTTAAATAAAAGACGGACTGACACTCTAACTTTCTATGATTTGAACCTCTCCTGTGAGTCAAGTTTTAGATTCCGGATGCTTCACTTCAGGTTTACTGTATCCCTCTGGACCTTCCTATTGACGATTAAACACAGAAAATTCACCCGAAATTAATACAAAAGGCACAATGCCGACTTAAGTAAAAGAGGACTAACACTCTAACATTCTATGATTTGAATCTCTCCTGTGAGTCCAGTTTTAGATTCCGATGCTTCCCTTAAGTGTTTACTGTAGTCCCTTGGACCTTCTTATTGACGATGAAACACAGAAAATTGCATCCAAATTTAATACAAAAGGCACAAAACCGACTTAAGTACAAGAGAGTAACACTCTAACTTTCTATGATTTGAATCTCTCCTGTGAGTCCAGTTGTAGATTCCGATGCTTCACTTAGGTTTACTGTAATCCCATTGGACCTTCGTATTGACGATGAAACACAGATATTGCATCCGAATTTAATATAAATGGCACAATGCCGACATCAGTACAAGAGGACTGACACTCTCAGTTTCTTTGATTTGAAACCTCTCATGTGAGTCCAGTTTTAGATTCCGATGCTTCACATCAGGTTTACTGTATAGCTTGGACCTTCTTATTGAAGATGAAACACAGGAAATTGCATCCCAATTTAATACAAATGGCACGATGTCGACTTAAGTACAAGAGGACTGAGACTCTCACTTTCTATGATTTGAACTACTCCTGTGTGTCCAGTTTTAGATTCCGATGCTTCACTTCAGGTTTACTGTATACCTTGCACCTCCTTATTGACGATGAAAACACAGGAATTGCATCCGAATTTAATACAAAACGCACAATGCCGAATTAAGTACAAGAGGACTGACAATCTAACTTTCTATGATTTGAACCTCTCCTGTGTGTCCAGTTTCAGATTCCGATGCTTCACTTCATGTTTTACTGTCTCCCCTTCGACCTTCTTATTGACGATGAAACAAAGAAATTGCATCCGAATTCAATACAAAAGGCACAATACCGACGTAAGTACAAGAGGAGTGAGTCTCTAACTTTCTATGATTTGAACTTCTCCTGTGAGTCCAGTTTTGGATTCAGATGCTTCACTTCAGGTTTACTGTATCCCTTGGACCTTCTTATTGACGATGAAACACGGAAATTGCATCCGAATTTAATACAAATGGGCATAGTGCCGACTTAATTACAAGAAGACTGACACTCTCACTATCTGTGATTTGACCCTCTCCTGTGAGTCCAGTTTTAGATTCCGATGCTTCACTTAAGGTTTTCTGTATCCCTTGGACCTTCTTATTGACTATGAAACACAGAAATTGCATCCGTATTTAATACAAATGGCACAATGCCGACTTAAGTAAAAGAGGACTGACACTCTCACTTTCCATGATTCGAACCTCTCCTGTGAGTCCAGTTTTAGATTCCGATGCTTCACTTCGGGTTTACTGTATACCTTGCACCTTCTTATTGACGATGAAACAAAGAAATTGGATCGGAATTAAATTCAAAAGGCACAATGCGACTTAAGTAGAAAGAGGAATGGCACTCCTACCTTTCTATGATTTGAACCTCTCCTGTGAGTCCAGTTTCAGATTCCGATGCTTCACTTCATGTTTACTGTCTCCCTTCGACCTTCTTATTGACGATGAAACAAAGAAATTGGATCGGAATTAAATTCAAAAGGCACAATGCGACCTTAAGTAGAAGAGGAATGGCACTCTACCTTTCTATGATATGAACCTCTCCTGTGTGTCCAGTTTTGGATTCCGATGCTTCACTTCAGGTTTACTGTATCCCTTGGACCTTCTTATTGACGTTTAAACACAGAAAATTCATCCGAATTTAATACAAAAGGCAGAGATGCCGACTAAGGTAAAAGAGGACTGTGACTCTAACATTCTATGATTTGAACCTCTCCTGTGAGTCCAGTTTTAGATTGCGATGCATCCCTAAAGGTTTACTGTTATCCTTGGACCTTCTTACTGACGATGAAACACAGAAACTGCATCGGAATTAAATTCAAAAACGAACAATGCCGACTTAAGTACAAGAGGACTGACACTCTTACTTTCTATGATTTGAACTTCTCCTGTGGGTTTAGTTTTAGATTCCGATGCTTCACTTCAGGTTTACTGTATACCTTGCACCTTCTTATTGACGATGAAACACAGAAATTGCATCGGAATTTAATTGAAAACGCACAATGCCGACTTAAGTACAAGAGGACTGTCACTCTAATTTCTATGATTTGAACCTCTCCTGTGAGTCCAGGTTTTAGATTCCGATGCTTCAATTCAGGTTTACTGTATCCCTTGGACATTCTTATTGACGATGAAACACAGAAATTGCATCCGAATTTAATACAAAAAGCACAATACCGACTTAAGTACAATAGGAGTGACACTCTACCTTTCTATGATTTGAACCTCTCCTGTGAGTCCAGTTTTTGATTCCGATGCTTCACTTCAGGTTTACTATATACTTGGACCTTGTTGTTGAAGATGAAACACAGGAAATTGCATCCCAATTTAACACAAATGGCACGATGTCGACTTAAGTACAAGAGGACTGACACTCTCTACTTTCTATGATTTGAAACACTCCTGTGAGTCTAGTTTTAGATTCTGATGCTTCACTTCAGGTTTACTGTATACCTTGCACCTCCTTATTGA